>NW_017534642.1:730985-789855 GCF_001853355.1 Bactrocera latifrons
ATTTTATTTTTTTTAACTTTTGTTTTAATTCAAATTTTGAATGTAATTATAATAAAAACTAAATTCAAAAAATTAGAAAAAATAAAAATTTATTGTTCAAGCAAAAATTATTAGATTTGAATAAAATAAAAAAATATTCAAGGAAAGAAATTAAAAATAAAAAAACTTTAAATAAATAAAAAAATTCTTAAAAAAACAACATAATGTAAAGCAAAATGTAGAAACATAACATTATATTCGCATGATAAAAAATAAATAAATAATACAAAATAAAACGTTAAATTAATTAATAAAATTAAATTAATAAAAATWAAATTAAAAAAGTGTAAAATAAATATTTGCTAAACATATATTATATACATGAGTGAAAATTTTTCTAAAAATATTCATAAAAACATTTTTTTTTTCAAATGAAAACTGTAGATAATGAAATATTTTTTTCATAGAAATACTAAAAATAATAATTTCATTGCAGTTAATAACCGCCGTGTTGCTACCACCCGCTCAAGCTTTCTGGTGGGCGTCACCGACTGCGGCCCCCACAACGTAAGTTATACACACACACACACACATAATATTTTAACACATTTTATTCTACTTTTTTATTTGTAAAATACAATTTGTTAAACATGCAGACTTTCTGATTGTTCCAGTGAATCGCCGCGCGTGCTTAAAGAGATACCGCTCACCTACTTCCGCAGCTACACTTACCAACCGATCGCCGGCAATCCTTTCGCCGCCTTCCCCTACTATCATCGCGCGGCGAGCGCTCTGCCGTCACCGCTGCTTGCGGGTCCTGCGCGTTACGAGCATGGCACCTACCTGCATGCCAGCGCATATCCAGTGAGCGTCGCAGTGCCGCATCCGCAGCAGCAGCAACAGTCAATGCTGCCGCAAATGTATCCGCTGCCACAGGCGGCTGTTTTGCACGCAAAGCCGTTGCCGAGTTCAACAACTACCACCAGTACTACCAGCACTGAGCCGCCTACGACCACCAGCACCACCACTACTACAAAAATGACGACTACAACACCGCCACCACCCTCAACGACGACCGCGAGCAGCAGCACCAGCACGACAAGCGCGTCCATCGCGCAGCTGAGTGAGTCGCAGCAACAGCCGCAAACTCAACCTCAACCGTACCCATACCCATACCCCACTTACAATCGTCGTGCCTATATGGGTTACAATCCGCACTCTTACCGCCCGGCCTATCCGTATCCGGACTATACCGTTTACAAGACCGCGCCAGCGACGCGCTACAATAGTCAGGGAGGGCAAATTCAGTTTGTGCCCTGCATGTGTCCGGTGAGTGTGGGCGCCTCGGGCCCCCTGCAGCACTCGGCTATGTCGGTAGAGGGACGCACCACCAGCGACGAGGAAGATGACTTAATGATGTTGGCGCGCGCTGATGAACTGAATTTGCCTGTGGAATTGAGTGTGGTCACTGAGAGAGCAGCACAGGAAACGACTGAATCGGTTAAGCCCCAAAGCGACACTGAAGTAACGGAGAATTTGGCGTCAAAAACGTCGGAGGCTGCAGTTGAGCAATTGAGTACGAATAAGGTGGACGAGCAGTCACATTATGTTGTGGAACTGGGGAGCACTAGAGAGCAAAATGGGGCGTAAAAATAAAAGATATAGAAATAAATACAATATGTTGCAAAGGAGCTTACTGTTAAAATTTTAATTATAATAAAAGCTAAAATCATAATAATGTCATAAAATTAYATTTTTAGTTAATAAAATAAAATAATATATAATAAAACAAAACATTCAATTCGGCTGCATCGAAAATATTTTTTTTTTATATATTCATCAAGGCATAGTTTTTATTGTTGTTGTACCAACATAAACAACATAAATTATATTTCATGTTTTTGTTGTTGTAAAATCAAGCCATTTGCCGGTAAAATTCCAATTTTCCCTCTTATAGTGTGCAACGTACTTTTCTCTCTAATATCATATACAAATGTATTAAACACACACATAAATATTTCCATATGTAAATATTGGTACCACTTTCAAATTTATGTCAAAATATCAAATGTAACGTAATTAAATTCAAATATAATAAAAATTTGTCTATTGTGAATGTGTCATTGCACTTTTAAGATCTCACCTTCACCTTGCACTTCCGCATTGCAAATCTGCTGAATCACCCTGTAATCTGCATTTTCAATTTGCATGACAGTTGTAATTAATTTTTTGCGCGTCATGCTTATTTTACAAATAGTGCATAATAAATTTACATGTTTTTGCAAAATAATTAAGGTTTTCGTGAAGTTGCTACAGTAAATAAGTGCGAATGTTAATAAGTGTGTGGTGAAGTGTAGATATAGTGTGCAGTTGAGCAGCCGCCGCTATTAATTTCTGCGTTGAAGCAGGGGTGGCTCGCAGCATCACCTGCACACTGTGAGCTCATAAAAAAAGCTAAATATTTATATTTAACTATTTCTTCTTTGTCTGCAAGCTAAGGAAAAATGAGCAATAATATGATACGACGCATAAACAAATGTAAAGAGGCTAGCCAAACCTTTATTAAAACTTAGCAATATGTTGGATCGGTTCTGCTTTGAAACTGTAAATGCAACCTGTTCGGAACAACCAAATTAAAGTGTAAAGCTATTCATTTAAGTTTAATTCGAAAGTGAATGAGGAATACCTTGTGTGAGCTGCGTACATGTTTGTGCATGCTTAATAAGTCGAATTAAAGCCTCGAGTGGTAGGCATCTGTCAAAAAAAAAGTAAAAATAAAAAATTGTTGTGAGTTTGAAGAAAATGTAAAACGCGGAAAGTGTTAGTGTGAATGTGTGTGTACAGTTGAGAGTTTTAAGTGGGAACAGGAAACGAAAGATAGAGTAGCTGCAAGGTGATCGTGTGCGCTGCAAGAATATACATCTATTTCACAGGTACGTACGTTTTTTATTACTTATCTCGCCTAATTTGTAAAACATGATTAACGATTTGTTTTACATTTTCTAATGATGCGCTTTACTGGTAATTATTTGTAACTTTGTGTAGAACAGGTTCTGTTGCTTTTTGCTGTCGTTTCATATCACTTCCCTGCATTTGATATTTTTTTTAGGGGAATCTCATTTCTGACAAATTACTGCGATAAAGATTTCTCTGTCACAACATGTTATTTTCTTTTGCCTTGTCATTTTTGACGGCTTCTAACGGTTTTGGTGTTTGTAGTAAGATAAGCATTGCATATGATTAACCTGAATGACGGATACACAAAATGCAGAAATAACAAAATGTTGAACTTTTTTAGTTATTTATAATTTTTTTTGCAATCACGTTTCACTGTTACGGATGTCTACATAATTTTTTAAAATTAAGTCATAAGCATTTTTTTAAACCCTATTTTGAGAGGGTCTTACATATTCTTAGATTTATTAGTTTATAATTTCGTTGGAACATCCAACACGCTGTTTTCGGTTTTTCAAACGTAACGTTTGCGTGCTTTATTTGCTATAATTGCTTTTGACTTGATATGAATGGCATGTTAAGGCTAAAGCTTCAAAGGCTCTATAGACAAAAGTCTTAAGGCTGTACTGTAAAAGCTCATAGTATCATCATAAGCAAATGCTGTTATAAACAGTGCTGTAATTTTGAGGTTTCTTCCTTGCTGCGCTCTTTCTCATTTTTAACTAAGCTCTCAGCTCGACTTTTCAACTTACAATACATTCATGCATACAATAGCAACAGTAGTGGTGTGTATGTACTCAGCATATGAAAAACCAAACACACTCTTACTGTTGTTGTTGGTTTGTTAACTACTTTACTTCACGGTTTTTGTATAAGTCCTTAATTGGAATGTGTTTATATTGCGCATGCGCCGAACTACAGAGAATACAGAATAAGTGCTTGCACTCGTCCTTTTTCTGGCGCAATCCTTTGAGTTATTCTACACTCGCGCGAGAGAGAACTAACTGTGGTATTGACACCTGTCAATAAGAATGCGTATTTTTTCTGAATTAAAGAGCGTAAACTCGATTTGAAGACGTTTAATTGTAAATCTAAATGTTCATCCAGCCGAATCAGTATTTGTGTTTGTATTACTTTCACATAATAATAGAGCATTCAGTGATATCCTTAAAAAACGTTAACAAATAAAAAAAGTTGACTTTACAAAATATGTTGTCAAGCATTTTTGAAAAACTATTTCATTCGAAATTAAAAAAAAATTATATTTTCGCTTACATTTTTTCCTAAAACCACCAGCCTTTTGTGTTCTTTTCGACGTTTTGTAATTTATTAAATCTTTTAAGTTCAGTTCAGTTATTTTCGAAAAACGTTTCTTTTCCCTTTTAGCAAAAGGGCAAATTATAATTTTCGCTTCGCTTTTTCCAAAAAACTCCGTCATTTTGTATTCGTTCTGATTTTCAGTTCAGTTCAGTTCTCTTCGAAAAATTATTTTACTCTGTTGGTCAAAAAAGTAAAAAAAAAAATATTTTCACTTCGAAGTTTTTCAAAGGAACTCGGCTATTTTGAAATCTTTTAGCCTTATTGAAACATACTTCAGTTGAAAATTTCAAGACATTCTGTTGCATTTTGCTAAAAATCAACTCTGTTCTATTGCACGAATTCGATATTATTATTGAATTTTGCCAATACGTTCCACATGTTTCAATAACAATACTAACGGTATCGGAGAGCAGCGGCTGCGCACAAGGCGGCTCACTGTCACTGACAGCCTTAAAGGTGATTGCTAAGTGCAAAATTTTTCCATACACCAGACTGTCGTCGTCGACATTTGTAAGCGTTTCAATCAAACGAACCGAAGCGTAGCTAACGAACGGGCGAACAACCGAATGAGTTGATTGCAAAGTAAGCAAAGAAATTTTATTCCTCTTTTTTGCACTTCCCAAGCAAGTGATTTGTCAATGACCAAGTGTTGAAATGTAAAAAAGTGTCGAGACCAAAGTGAACTAAGACGAGACATCTGAAATTAATGAAGGCATGTTTTGTGTAAACTAGATTTTGTGGCGACCTAGAGAAATACAAAACTTCTGATGGTTTTGCATAAGAGTGGATTTTGGAGATACTTGCATAGTGCTGAAGGTGACGAATTCGGAACTCGAGGCTTTTTAGGGCATATATACGCCGCCTAAAGGTGCGCCCATAAATCGGCTGTGTAAAAGCCATCGAATTTCTTAAAGCCGTTTACAAATATTTGAAGAATTTGGGTGTCTGTCTGTTCACCCACCGTCAGCAACGCAGAAGTGTGCATTTCTGCGCTGGTGGTGTTTCGTTGTCACACACATTTTTCACGCTTAGGGGTGTGACTGACAGTTTCGATTTTTTTCTCGTTTCCTTTTGCCAACGCACCGCTGCTGTGCGTAACAAGCCGAGCACCAACAAAACAGAAACAAAATACAGCAAAATAAAAGTAAAACGCCGATTGCAACTAAAAAGTGTAGACCAGATATAGTGTGGAAAAAAGTAACAAAAAAGTGTTAGCAAAATAAAAAAAAAACACCAAAAAATTGTGAAAAAGTCGGCGATGTTTGAGCGCGTGTGTTGTGTCCACCAAAACGCAACGATTTGCAGCCGAAAAAGCAGCGAACACAGCTAATTGCGTTGTGTCTGCGCCAGAGACGTTAGTTGTATACTCGAATGATGTTGCATACTTTTTAGCGCATGGTGAATTGTACCCAAGCAAAGCGTATTGACAAATTTTGACAATATTTGTATAAAACAACTATAGAACATTAAAAAAATAAATATATAAAATTAGAGTTTACGCTGGAAGTTGTGAAATTCTTCAGTCGTGCAAATACACAATAAACAATAACATTTTGCTCACTGAGCTGTTATATGACAAAAAGCTATATTTCAGCTAGAAAACTTCACAAACGTCTATATAATTGAAAGAAATTAAAATTTTTTATAATTACATATAAAAATATAACTTTTTGTTAATATTTTTCTAGTTTTCTTACTTTTTTTTTGATTTATTTGGTTTAAATGAGATATTAGTTTTTTAAAAATAATTTTAGTAGATAAAATCATTTTGGATAAAAACGTATTATTTACAAAATTAAGTTGTCTCATATATCGTGCTGAGTTTTTTTAGATTGGATTCAATAATAAGTAATGTATAAGCCTTTTTAAATGAAAAGTAAATGATTTGTAATTTATTAAATAATTTTTTGGACTTTAAAAATTAATTGACTTTTAAAAAATTTTAAATTTGTTTTTAAATTATTTGCTATTTATTTTTTAAATTAATTTTTAATTTATTATTAAATGTTTAATTCATTAATTTTTATTTTATTAAGATATATTTAATTTTTTAAAAATAAATAAATTTTTTAAATAATTTTTAAATTTTTGTTATTTTTTTTTAATTTAGTCTTAATTTTTTATTAATTAATTTTATTTTATTGATTATTTATTAATTACTAATTAATTTTTATTTGTTAATTAATTAACTATTAAGTTTTCAATGATTTTTTGTATATCTCTTTTGAATCCAAAGTACCCGATTTTTGTCTTATATTTTTTTTTAGTTTAAAGGAACGTGGTTTTTGATACGAAAAAAAAAATTTTTTTTTTATTTTTAAACCCTATCTAGCCGTCAAATATTTTTTAAATAATGTTTTTTTATAATTTTTTTCACATAATTTAAAAAAAATGCATGTATTCTGCAAATTTGAATTTTTTAGTATTCCCTTTAAATAAGGTTCCTTATTTTATTTTTCAAAATTATTTATTTATATGGTTCCTTATTTTATTTTTTCAAAATTATTTATTTATATGCTATAATATGTTTTGATGTTTTAGCCTTCAAAGTTTTGAGAAAATGGTTTTAAAATAAAAAAAATTGCTGTACTTTATGTTTTATTATTTTTTGTAACTTTGGGAAAAATAATAATTAATAACAATTTCAAGTTGAATAATTTATTTTTATATTATTATTTAATCAAAGTTCACTTTCAAAGTATAACCGTTTCAATTTAAGATTTGAAGATTTTGAAAACTTAATCATATATTAAATACAAAATTGGTAAATTCACTTCATATATTTTTTCTAAGTATTTTTGTTGTTTTTCATTGATTTGCAAATTCATCGAATTTTTAATTGTTTTCCTAAAAAACATAAAAATCTTCAACTTCTCAAACGCAGTGACAATCAACTAAACATTCGTAGAAAACAAAAGCAAGAATTAATAAAAAAATAACAGTACATTGTGACTCCTCCAGTGTGTGTGGTGAAAAATCGTGCAAAAAAGAAAATTTGTGAATAAACCAACAATAATAATAACAACAAGCAAGCATCGTACAGAAATGTTAGACTCAAGTAAAGTCAGTCTTGGCATGTTGGCCTTAACTGTCATCTGTGTGACAAATTGCCCAAATGTACAGGTGAGTGAGTCATGATTATTATATGTATGCACACATTACTACTGTATACACACGCGCATAACGGCATAAGTATAGCTGTTTATTCATATATAAGTATACGCGATACACACACCCACACAAGCACACATGCACAAACTGGCACTGGTGCGGATTCCAAAGTGACTGCGGCGAGTGCTCCCTTTGCTACTCGAGCTCGCGCTACCAACACTTTGCCTTTGTTGCTTTCCTTCCATTCACCTTTACCACGTCATCGCGCTCGTACCCGCCGACCAACTCGTTCGCCACTTCGTCGTTTGCGCTGTCGTGTTGTCGTTGGTTTTTACCATTTGCAACGCTTCGTCGTTTTTATGACCTTTTTTCCAACGGCACTGTCGCTCGACTCGGTCGCTTCTTCTGCTTCACTTGCTGCGTTGTTGCTGTTGTCGCTAGTTTACTTGGTTTCTTATGTGTGCTTGTGCTGTTGTTGCTTTTAGCGTTGGTGCTGCAGCTTGGCTTACAACCACGGTCTTCTTGTGTCTTCTCGTTTTAATATATTTCTTGTTGGTTGTCTCTTGTTGTGGTCACTGAAATAATTATAATGTTCCGTTGCTCCGCACTCCATCAGCGCAGTTATTCGATTTTTGCTGTTGTTGCATGTTCTTTTTTATGTTTTTGTTTTTGTGCCAGTCCCGCTTTTGGGGTGACCACCGTTTTTTTTTTTTCGAAAACTCATCGCTACGCCGCGCTCATTCATTCGTTCGCATTACCGCGCTTGGTAGCTTGGTTAGGGGTTGCTGTTGCAGTAAATAAAAGGCAATAAAAGCGTATGAAATGAGTAAGCAACAACAACAGCAACGTTATTGCGCACAGGGATTGTCCGGTTTTATTGTCAAAATGTTGAAATGGTAAAATGGAAATGACATTTTCGCTCATTTGAGTTTGGCTTACAAATAGGCGGCCGTAACACTCGTAAATGTCAAAAAGCCATCGAGTTGCGAAAAAATGGTAATAAAATATATTTTATGTGTCCCGTAGACATTGTATAACCTAGAAAATAGGCAGAGAAGAAAGCATACGGGAAAATTAATTGCGTTTGGTGTGAAGAGTTCAGTGGAAGGTGCTAGAAAAAAGGGTACGAGAAATTGAAAATAAGTAGTCCTAAAACATACGCAAATTGCATGAAAAGTGCATATTTCTTTCAACGCTAATCTCATTCACTTATTGCTTGTTTCTGTACTTCTGAAACGGTTTATTTGGTTTTGTTATGCTGGGCCAGCAATCCCCTAAAGACTATCAGTTAAAGAATCTAATAAGAAGCCAACTTAAGCATGACAAATCTTAGAGCAATATTGAACAATGGTAGCTAAACAATGGTGGCAAAAGAAGGTTCCTCCACTAGGAATTAGAGATTGATGACAAGAAGTTCTTGAAGGAAATTGCCAAAGTTGATGGTGCTGCATGCGGATATTAGTTTTCAACAAACTGAAAAGACATCAACGAACTTCCTTTCCCACTCTGAGTAGAATAATAGCGAAGCCTTTGGTTTAGTTTTAGAAGTGATTAAATGTAGAGGTCTGCCGTGTCAATATTGCTTTGAAACACAATCTTCGCGATTGCTTGGAATAAAGTATCATACATGTAAAGACCCTCAGAAACCTTATTTGGCTTACTACCTAGGTAAGTTTACTATCCAGTTTCTAAGTAAGGAAAGAAAACTTCTTTCAAGAGACCCCTTCAACTCTGAACTACAATACATATAGGTTTTTTTTTATCGAATTATCTTCTATTTAGAGCTTTCAAATCAAGTTCGGTCAAACATCTAACCTAAAGCTGCTGGAGCTAGGAAAATTCCCCTCGGTTCACGTCACGGAGTGTCATTCTCTCATGTTCTCAAAAACGGATGTCTCTTTATGTAGAACTTGGATTAAAAATTTCTACCGAAAATTATTGGCAAAAGATAATTTGCTTGTCTTTTATTGTAGAAATGTTCAACTGATATCCTCTCACTCCAAGACGTCCGCACTTCAAGTTTTCTGCTGCCAGTTAAAAATCAATAGCACTTCTGACACAATTCGTCTTTCGCTAAATAATAAGCGACGATAAATCAGTATTCTACGGAATAAAACGAATGATTACGAAGCTTTCTATTCATAACCGCTGCGCTCATTTGCATTTACCATTTCGACATTTCACCATTACACACCGCTTATCGAAACCATCATTTATTAACTCTTTCATTGTTTGCTTTTTCCTTTTGTTGCTGTTGTTGTACATTGTGAAATCAATTTCCAAAGCGTTTTGAACTTTTTCAAGGCTCTTCGAGTTAGGGTTAGCAGCGCTGTCATGGCTATACGCTGGCGACTGTTTGTAGTCATGACAAAGCACATCACACTAACAAATAGGTAACCTATACATGCGTACATTTGTATGTGAACCGCTGCTGAAGGGATATTTGTAGAAGCTTGATTGGACAAATTGAAGTTTATGTCGCTTACCGGTGACGTGTAAGTGAGTGCTGATGAGTGCGTGTGTGTGTGCATGCAGTTCGTGTGTGTTTGTAGTTACTTAACGGTGCTTCTGAATCCTGTATTTAATTTCCTTCGGCACGCAAAGTGTCTGACCCCAACGAAATTTATATTCTGCCAGCACAGTCTTGCTATACATTGGGCATTGTTTTAATTCACTTATTATTGTTCTTTTTGTACGCCTTTGAACTCGTGCATTAGAAGCGGAAATTGTTTTGCAGCAAAAAAGATAAATTACACATTGCTTGTTGACGCGCACTCCACCCTGAGCGCCGCAAGCAAACGACACTCAGGCAACTGGATGTCGGCCAAAAATGCAGCGTTAGGCGGTGGCTTCATGACTCATGCATTTTGGCAAGCTTTCGGGCGCAAGCTGAGCGGTCGCGTTCGTCGGATGCATTTTTACAAGCAATACATCGTTGGTGGGCAAATGCCAAGCAAGTAATACACTGTGTGCCAAATTGATTTTAGATAGAGAGCTAAATGCGTGAGTGCCGAAATTAATGAAGAAAAGCGTACTCTAAGTATTTATGTAAGTTGGCGAGCTCAGCAGCCTAAATATATGCTATATATTTGCAAAATGTGATTATTGAAGTATCGTTGTGAATTTTTCGCTCCAACATGCTTATTTTTTCGCAAAAATCAGGCGAGCAATTCTTAATTATATCTACAGCTGAAATGTATGCTACATAACTTGCGAAATGCAATTCTCGAAAGAACAACGGGCTGTGATTAATGTGTCCGCTCTTTTCAATGCGCGATTTGCTCACCTTACCTAAGCTAGTCAACCTTTTTTCTGCAGCATATACTTCTTTTTCTATACATACATATACTACATTCATTTAATTCCCATAACCCTTTATATATTCATTTCAATTTATTCTGCTTTATGCTGTTATCTTACAATCGCTTTTAACTCACTTATTTATGCCACTTGGAGACGGAGAGGGCATTCAAAAATATTGTATAGATAAATATCTCTTCGACTTCGATGCTCTTTCAATTTCCTTTTCACATTTTGTTTCGCTTTTCTTCATGGCTTCAAGGTTTATTTGCGATTATACAAGTATCCGTGAGTCCAATAGTTTTTTTGTGGTTGATAATTCTGCTGATAACTGCTACAAAAGGGTTGATGTTGTGACAGTCGAATTGTAGGTGAAAGAAAGTAATACTGAAAAATACTACAGTTGGCGAAATGAGCCATAAAGATTACTCATTTATACTTATTGATGAGGTTTGTAGGTAAGATGAATAATATGGCGTTAGTGCCAATACGAGCAAAGTTAGCTAAACTGAGATTAGAAAAACAGACACAAAGCATTAACGAAAATCGGACAGCTATGGCTGCTTAAAGATTGCAGCGCCTGTGGATAGGCTATACTTATGACATTTTTGTTTGTTGATTTTGAAACTGAGCTTAATTTCTAGGCGGTGAAATGTCTTTAATTAAGGCGCTTAGTTTTTGGGGCAAAATTAAATAAAAAAATGGCGACTGACAGCGTCAAGAGTTATATTTCACATACTCATAAATGTTTAATATGAAAAGTAAGCGTGTATTTTGTGGATCAAGTGGGCTCAAAACTCAGCTACAATTCACTTATAAGTACGTGCGCGTGTGTGCTATCTCAGGCAGATTTACTGCTGGCGTTTGATTTGGGTTTGGCATAATGAAAAGCCGCCGTAAACAATGCCTTGCATTCAGCCCAATAAACTAATGCGCAAAAGAAAAGCAATTGTAATGAAAATGCCGACTGACTGACTCGGGCTAACGATATGGGGAGTAAGCGGTATTGGTCCCCTGCATGAAATCAACAATCAACAGGGAAATGAATGACATACAAAAGCGTTGAGAGATTTAATAAACCAAAGCAACAAAAACAGTTAGTAGGAAAGAGGAATAAAAAGTTGGAATATGGAAAGAAAACAAATGTAAAAAAAATGTTAAAAGTCACGAAGCTATATGTACATACTACGTGTAACTGTAAGTCAATAGTAGTCGGGGGCCGTCAGCTAGACGAGGGTCGCTGCGTGTGTGCAGCGGTAGCGGCAGCGTCAGTCTGTTAGGCGGACGGTTATTCAGCTTTTCCGCCAACTTTCCGGCTTGTCGGTTATAATTTCCAGCAAAACGTCGCACACATACACACACACACCTACTCATGCAGCGACCACTCGATATGAGCGAGCCCTGTGCGCTTTTTCTTTATCTCCATCATTCTTTCATTTCCATTCGGTCGCTTTGGGATTTCGCTTATGAAACTCTAGCACTGCTGTTCGAAATTAAAATTGACAATTGCAACAAAAGGCGCGTACATGTGTAGAATCACTAAAGAAAAGCTTCGGAAATATAGAAATAGAAGCTGCTAGTAGAAAGAGAGGGGTAGCGAGCGGCAGTGGGAAAATATAATAGGAGATAATAGGTAAATGCCTTGTGTTTAGAATAGCAATGAGCATATGTATTACTGTATGTGCGTATGTGTGTGAGTGTGGCATAAATGAAGTGACTGTATGGCCTCTAAAGGGAATCATTTGTGCGGAGGAATAAAAGAAATGATACATATATGTGCATATTAATGACAAATGAATAATAACATGAAAGCAAAAAATACAAATTATCCGAAAATAACTATGAAATGAAAATTTACCATACCATATTAACCAAAAAAATGCGCCATCTAGCGTTCTCCATTTACACTTGCACTGAAATTAAAGTCGGAGAGGCAGTTCTTACTACTTTACAACCATGAGTTCGATTTAACGAAATTTTTCCAGAAAATTGCTTGCTCCTGTATTAAAAGCAAGCACTTTATGAAAGCTTCGACATATATAATATATGTACGTTTAGGCATACCGTTACCGTACTGGAAGCAACCATCACTAACAATGTCTGAAATTGCCTATAAAGGCGCAGATAAAGTAAGCGAGTTCATTCACACGACCATTTGTGTAGTTGGATCCTGAAAGTATGTATCATTTAAGGGTGCTGAAAATACCACAACACCAAATGTTTTTGCTCGCAAATACAAATAGCTTTTACTCTTTTTGTGCCTGCTGTTTTCAGTACATTTATATTTATGATGCGAAAAGCCGTTACTTTGCATTCATTTGCCTGCAGTGTGTCTCGCTACACATTCCCCCGCAGTCTGCGTTGCGCTTTCTTTTCGTCACGTTGCATATGTGCGCCGTTATATATGTATGTTAATGAGACGCTCGCACCACCATAAAAAGCTCGCTTCGTGTGCCAGGCTGTTAATGTGTGAAATGGACAGTAAATTTCAGCTCATGATCGGGGTGGAGAATGATATTGATTTCTTTAGCTCGCTTCATTACCTAATTATTTATTTAATTACCGCGACGTTTTCCAATGCTTCCCCTTTGTTCTCAAAGTAGCAGAGTTTTACTGCCTCTAAAGCCTTTTCTGCATAGTTCTTTTTTATTTTAGTCGCTTCTTAGCCGATTTGCTATAGAGTTTTGTGTTAAGTGCGTCGTTACCTTTACTACCCTTTTAAGTGCCCTTTTTTCATATCAAAGGGAACTGTCTTTGCGTTGCGTAGTAAGAATAGTTCAGACTCGTAAAGAAAGTAGTGCTGATTAAAATTTAGTACTTAGTACCAAAATTAATGATAAAAGACATTTCAAAGGTCGGTTTTCTCTTCTGACAACCTCTCTCTCTCTGTGGGATTATAGATTCTAAAGTCCTAATTTCAATTTCTTGAAGTGTAGCTTAAAAAAGTTCTAAAGCTAATAAGCTGCTTCTTGAGCTTCATCTATATAAGATTTTAGATCAAGTGACAAATTTAAATATTATTTGAAGTGAGAGTCAAAGCTCAAAAATTTGCTCTTCTAGCAATACTCTGTGAGATTTCGGATTCTAAAGTCCCAATTTAAATTTATTGAAATGGAGCTTAAAAAGCTCTAAAGCAAATAACCTTTTTTTTTTACCGTTGAGAGGAAGCTTAAAAGCTCTATCTGTATGCGATTTTAGATCAAGAAGTGACAAATTTAAATATTATTTGAAGGGAGCTCCAAAATTCTCAATTTTTTAGATATACTTAGATTTAAAAAGTTCCAAGGTTTTAAAACTTCTTCAAAGAGCAATCTGAAGCTCCAAATAATAGAATTTAGAAATAAGTTTAAAAAAAACTCTAAAGCCACAAAATTCCTTTAACGTGAGATCTGCAATCAAGCGAATTGGCATCTCTGAACTTCCATAAAACAAAGCTTTCGTATTTACGCTGTTATGGCAACCCATTTGCACACCCCTCGCCCGAACCAAATGTCCCAATGACGTACCGACCGACCTAGCGTGCACTCAACCCAATAAAGATGATGGCGATGATTCACACAATCGAGCAAATGAACTGAAATGAACAGAGATGAAAATGATGACGAAAAAGGTGGTAAGGCACATCGGGTACAGCTTTGGCGAATGTGAAACGGCTAAAGCGGAAATGGAAATATCAAGAGGCAAGCGGAGCTGAGCCAGTGAAAGCAGCCAAAGGAGCTGTGGTAAATACCCAAGCGACTTACTTGTTCGCTCAAGTGGGGGCACCCATTGAAAAGTGCCAGTAACCGGTAAACTGGAAATGAAGTGAAACAAAAAAGAAAACAAAAACAAAAGCACGAACACAAGCAGGGCACCGCACAGCACCGGCGCAGCGCATATAAACGAAACAATTGTGAACACTAGATCCCCACACATACTTACATACATACAAGCTGATTTTGTTAGCCTGTTGGGCTCGGCATAAAGGCGAGGTGGTTCGGAATTAGCAGGCAGAAGAAGGGCGGGGGCAGAGTAGGAGGCGGGGGCGGAGGCTAAACTCAATGAAATATGTTCGTATGTGTGTGTGTGTGTGTGTGTGCGGGTGCGTATATGTGAAAGTAGTAAGAGCTATCGAAACGGAAAACGCCTGGACAAAGGGCAAAAGTGGGCTAGTTGGATGGACAATATGCGGTTTTTAGAGGTACTAGAAGCAATAATGACGAGCAGTGCTCATTGTGCTTGCTTGAACGTGCATACATATGCTCCAAGGCAACCCGGGTGGGAGTACATTCATGTGGAGAAAAGTGAGCCGACCAAGCAGTGCAACGGACAGCAGGCCGGTTGGTGAGACAATACATTGGCTGAACAAAAAGAAAGCGGTCTAAGCTCTTAATGTTAACAGAAACCGAGGACAAAAACGCAGGAAGAGAATGGTGCGTTTGTGAATGGAAGTGAAATTAAAATGGATAGTTCACTAAGGTCGAAGAGGTGGTCGGACAATAACGGATTATAATATGCAATGAGATAAATGAAAGGACTAGAATAGAGGGAAGAAACTAGAGGTATATAGGATTTGCAAAAATAGGTAGCATAAAAAGTAGTCAAAAATAGTATGAACTTGAGTGAAAAAGTAGGAGAAGTTGGAAAGTTATAATTTGTGCGCGATAAAATGTATCAAAATTTAAAAAAAAGAAAAGTTGAACTAGAAAAGTAGTTGAAAAGGAGGAGTAGAAGTTGTAGGTTATTTCAAAAATTAGAATTTATTGAAAAAGAAAAAGTGAACTGCACCAAACTTAAAAAAGTAGTGAGTGAAAAAGTAGTAGAAATAAATTTATTAAAAAAAATATGAATTTGTGGCCGATAAAATGTATCAAGATATTAAAAAGTAGAACTGAACTAAAAAGCAGTAGAAATGGTAGGAGAGAAATAGTACACTGTTGACTGGGAAATAGTAGTAGAATAAACTTACTTAAAATATTAGAATTTGAGAAAGAAGTGGGAAAAGTTGCTAGAAAAAGGTAGTAGAAAAAGGTAGTAGAACTTATTTACGAGTAAATAGTAGTTTAAGAAATAAATGCGCAGAAAAATTAGAGAAACGTTTACTGATTTTTATCACAAATTTGAAGATGCATATATTTCAATTGCAACACTGCCTTTTTCCTTCCTCTTGGCTTAGCGTTAAGCAGTTATTAACTTGGGTTACTTATACGACTAGTACAACCCAGGCATGATATTATGATTAATTATTGAAATGTATGCAGCACATAGATATGTATGTATGTGACACAAATACATACACATGAAACTCCTGTCATTAAAAGTGTTTTGTTTTACTGACATATACTCATACCTCCTCGGTATATCTGTGCATGTAATAGTGTTATATATGAGCTTTTTACATCTACCGATTTCATATCGTCAACTGAAATGCAAAATAACGTAACAACATTTTCGGAAATTTACAGAGGTATGAATGAAACACGAAATTAAATGGAACATGAGTGAAACAAATTTTTAATATTGGTTGAAACTGATTTATATCTGAAGACAGGACCTGCAAATGTTGAACATATGTAATATTATGTATGTAATTTGTAGTAGTGAAGCGTAATCAATAAGACACTCAATTTAGAATTTTTTGATGATACGATATTTTGCATTTCAGGTGACGATATACGGTATTTATCTACTTGCCTTTATGACCGCCCACCTCTGGTGAGGCAATCAGTTTTGGCTTTTAATGCCACCATTAAGAATACGGTGGTGTAACTAATCGTGCAGAAGGCAAAAGCGGGCCTTGCAGAGCACTTTATGTCAATATATACCCACCCAATTCACTTGCTTATTACACACACTCATGTAAAACGGGAACTGTTGGTGTGTAGTAACGGTCTCAATTGTATAAATTACTTAAATGTATGGAAAGGGTCTACACGAGTGGCGGGGCGAAGTGGTGACCAAAGGAAAACGACTATAAAATCACAGTGTTGTCTATTTTGTGGTAAACTGGACGTGTACCCACCCCCACAAGCTAACGTGCATATGTATTTGTGTGTGTAACAAAATTAGTAGTCGATTTTTAAATTGATATGCGGACATAAACGACGCATACTTGGCTGTAACGTCAGCGCACCCCTTCTTCGCTTGAAGCACACCTTTCAAGAGCGGCCGAGCGCTGAAAGCAGAGATGTGCGGGACCGTTTAGTAACGTTCTTAAGGTCTATGAGGTGGTGAAACCATTTACAGGTGTGTGAATTAAGTTTTCTATCAGCGTATGGCAACGCTCGCCCACATTTCGACGTGATTGATGCGCAGGGGCCATGGAAAGGTGGAAATGACAGAAATTATGTGGTATTCAAAAGCGGAAAGAAAAAAGTAGTAAAGGGTTTGAATATGGTTGATACTATCCCTATTTGCTGCAGTGAGATTTTCAATTGGTGCTAGCTATCTAGGCAAGGATTGTAAATGCCCGATTAAAGCGATTATTTATATCGATTCACTACACATTAATCCATAAACGAATTGAAAGCGAGTTAAAACTGGAATGCAACTCTGAGAGTTCTTGTCCACACTATAAATTTGGCTATGTTTTACTCTGCTGGTTGCTGTCCAAGTGTAAATTTAGTTGTGTGCTTTGATAAAAGAGTTCTGAGCTGATGAATTATAATAATTACAAAAGATACAAAATAATTTATGCTAAATTTTTCTATTTTTTATGATTGAAAAAATGGTAAATGCCAGTAATTCTTGAACAGTTATAATGTGGTCATTTTGAGCTTTTCCGAAAGGTACTCAATCACTTTTTTCACTTCACTTTAAGCTTTGTGCTGCTGTGCATGCTTCTTATGTACGAAGTTATTATAATTATTGTCTGAAACTATTTTTGATACTTTCTACTTCATTAATCTCATAATTTACTCTTACAATTTTTATACGCCTTGCCTAACCATCTTTTCCTGCCAATAAAATTATCCGTTGTTAGCAATCACTTGTTCACTGGCTTGCTTTCCTCGAATACCTCAAATATCCGTTTGCTTCTAACTTTTCAAAGTGGAAATATCCTTTCTAGCACACCAACTTGCTTTTTTGTTATACACATACGTAGGTGAATTTTTTTGTATGTATTTGACTCCTCGAGAACTCCAACTAACCTCAAACGGTATTTTTCTGCTTCAGTTGGCCGCTATTGCCATATTATCTGCGGGCCTTTGACGTTGACAACGATTGATGAGGGCAATATTGCTTTTCACCACATACTACTGATGGCGCGGCACTCCATTGCGCCCCACTTTGCTGCATTTTTCTCCACTCCGCCTCACTTCATCGCTCATCACTCCACTGCCTTCCTCTCAAAACTCATTTTGCACAAGAAACGCCAATTCAGCTCCATTGAGCGCCACACATGCTTGCTGCTCAATCAGTATCCACTGCAGCTTTTGAAGTGCTCCAAGTAATTTCCACTCCCAGCGGTAACACTTTTTAATCCTTGAGCTCCGCACCTTGCTGCAATTTTACGATTTTCACATATTTCTACGATTCATTTCCTATTGATTACAAAATGCTTGCGCAAGTACTTTAGATATTTGCGGAAAAAAATAATGCAACACTACCCTAAAAGTATGCTACGCAGCATTGCATGCCACTTGACTTGTATGTGTGTGTGTGTGACGTACTTAAAGTTAATAAGTGAATTGCAAAAGTGGAGTAAATAAGTGTTGCCGCTGGGTAATGAATTGCCATGCAGCGGAAGCAGCCAGCTAAACGTCAATCAATTAAGTACTAGTTGGCTTGGCATACATTTGGGCGCCAGCAAATCAAGTGGAGTAAGACAAAGTGAGCGGAAAGTAGAAAAGAAATTCGAAAAGTAAGTGAAAGGCGGTAGGAAGATGTTTTAGAAAACTGAAACAATTAAATAACTAGAATAATAATATATAATTAAAGAAAATATATACAAATGTATACTTAGGAAAAATGTATTTAAAAAGTCGTAAGAATACAGCGCCAAAGCCAGGAAGGTTGCAGCTAAATTGTCGAAATATGTATAGTATCGAAAGTCGTTGGATAGCTTAGATTTTTCAATATAATAGCCTAAAAGTATGCTAGGCTGATTACCAGCTGAATAATAAATTTTTAATAGAAAATGTGTGAACAGAGTGTCAATTTGAAAATTAAATATTTTGGTAGTCTACTTTTAGGCGCTAATGTGTGAAAATAGTTTTAGTTGAAAGTTATATACTATATTCAACTATGCAATTTGCGTTATATTTTAAAATGTACGTATTTCGGACTAATTAAAGCAATGAATACCTAGAATCTACTTGTTTTTCATAGCGCATTTTCAGCGGAATTTACGATTTTTACAATGTAAAGAATACTTTTGGGAGATATTTATATATATGGAATATACTTTTTGATTAAAAACAGTTAGCTTACAAACTGTACCTGTACATAAGAAATAATTTTGGGGTTATCTGGAAGTGTAGTATACATTTAGGCGTAATTTTTGAAATCACCGTATATAGTCCAATTTCTTTTACAAATATATGCAGGATGATGTTTATTTTCTGAAATATTTACATTAGTAAGCATTTCTCTCATTTTTGTTACCGTTCTTTAGTATTTAATTAAAAATTTTTTAAGAATGCTTCAGTAAGCCTAAGAGTAATACCCGCAATATTTTCTTCACACTCTTTAGCTTTCAGTTTGCTTACTTTTTCAAGTCAATTCCAATTCATTGTCCTAATTTCAGCATTATTTTTTATTGTGAGCGAAAAAAGGCCATAATATTTTTTCAAACTTTCCACTTTTACTGTTGCTAGCAACAATTTCGCTAATGTTGTAATAAGCTTAAGTGCTTGCCAGCATTCCAATAGTTTGCTTCGATACCTGCGCACGGCCGTCGATCATTCAATGGGTTCGTGTAGAGCTACTGAATCAGTTGCAGTTGCAGGGAGTTTTAGAAAAATTGCAACTGTGTTTGGGTGTGTGTGTGTATTTGGGTGAATGATTGTTTAAATGAAAGCAACGATATGTGAATAAATGACTGATTGCATGCAAGAATGGTTGAATAATTGACGGCATGCATGCGAAATGTGATTGAGTTAGAAGTTTTAAATGCATGAGAGCTTTCAGTTAATACCCAAAGAAACTTTATTTGCATATACGTATATGTAGTGTGCATTTAGGCGCTTAACGAGTGCGCTTAATTAATCAGCGGAAACAATTTGTGCAGCGTAATGTAGAAATACTTACGAGCAAACTTTGGGATTGTAAAAAGATTTAAAATTGATTTTGAAATTGAATTTTGGTTAGAAATTAAGCTTCAAAAATAATTAAACTGGAAAAAACATGAACTTCGCTTGTACCGTAGCTATAATATGCTTTACAAATACTAAAGATTGTCTAAATTAACTTAAATAGCTCGTCAAATAAACAGGTTTTTCATACAAAGCTTTGACACCGATCGTTCGGTTTGCAGGGCAGCTATATGCTATAGTGATCCGATCGCAAAAATTTCTTCGGAGATTACATCATTGACTAACATAATAATTTACACCGAATTTCGCAAAGATATTTTATGAAATGATAAAGTTTTCCGTACAAGCACCTGATTCCGATCGTTCAGTTTATATGGCAGCTATATGCTATAACTTCTTATAGAGAAAAAAACGTGTGCAAAATCTGATCGATATTTAAAAAAACTAAGGCACTGTTTCGCGATGTTTCCTGCTTGGTGCTACAAATTTCGTTTCAAATTTAGATTATGTGTTCAAAGTATGAAAATCGAAACTTTTTTAAAGAAATTCTTTGGTAAAAATGAAATTCTATACCTTCAAAAAAGGTTGTTGTTCATCCTTCAATCATTTTGTCAGTCTGCATTTAGGCGTTCGTTAATGAAACCGCAAAACTCAATAAAGCATGACATATTTTAATTCAATTCGAAACCACAATGAGCTGCGGACGAAAAATTAAAAATGATAATTCGCGTGGATTTTGTAACAAAATGTGGGGAAAGTAAGAAAAAATAACCAATAAACCAATACACACAAAGGCACTGTAATTACATAATAATTAAATGCATAAAAAGCGCTTGTCATAAAAAATTGAATGATACAAATAACGAGTTTGCTTGAAAGCGAAAAAATAATTGGCGAAACAAAAGCAAAACATAATGGCAGAGGACACACGCAAAACCGCAACATTAAGAGCGCCAAAAAAAAGGTATAAAACCAAAACCAAAAACAGGTAAAAAAATCAGAATATCAAAGCCGTGCGTCCGCAAAAGATTGGATAATAATTTTTTATGTGCTGCAACATTTTCAATAAACATTAAAGTAGGTGATCAATGTCAGCCACGCACACAGCCACACAAAAATTACACCTGCACAGCATACTTTTAGGCGCAGCAGCACTAAAGCCGTCGAACGCCGAAGGTAGCACTTGTCAATAAAAGCACGACTGGCGCGGCCATAAACATTTGAAATATGGCAATACAATTTAATTTAATTTCATATTTTTGTGCGTCAAAATTCGCAAAAAAGTAATAAAAGCAAGCGAAACCAAGCTGTAATGCAAGCGGGAGTCGCAAAACAACTACGCTTGTCTGTGTGTGGGGGTAACAACTGCGCACACATGCGCTTTTCGCCTTCACATTTGAATGTGTCTGGCATATGCCATTTTGCAAGCATACTTTTAGGCATTAAAAGCGACCACTCGTCGCATTGCGCGTGTATGCATGCAAAGCACACGCGCGCGACTTGAAACGACAGTCACGTATGAAAGGCTTTTGTTGCCATAATTGACGGACACTTGACTGGCGCTGATGGGATCTAGGTGGCAACTCTAATGGCGCTTGGTTACTCGGAATGCTGCTCTGCTGATAATGATGTTGTTGCTGATGGCGTAGTCACAGTCGGCCATTATAAGGCGCAAAACGCCGGAAATTATGGTGATGCCTGTAATGATGATGATAATACTGATGATGTTGCTGATGACACTGCTGAGCGTTGGTTGGTTGCTGGAAATTTTGATGAGGCATATTTTTCAACATAAGCTACACCTCAGCATGCGCATCGAAATATTACTGATGTCTACACTAAGCCATGCTTGTTGCTTTTATTGTTATGTACTGCATTACTGCCCTTGCTCAACTTCGTTGACGCTTCCCTAATCACCGCTCATGCCGAATTCCAGGCCTTCAACAGCTTATTGTTTCGCCTGCTGATAGTCAAATGGGATTTGGGGAATAACAAAAAGGGTTTCCGAAAACAGACAAGCGAGACGCGTTGTAGCGGCGGGTGCGCCTGCTCGTGGTCTATGTGTTATAATAAATAGGAGTTCCGACATGTCATATGCCAACGGCGCTCGTAAAAGCGGTAGACTTGCCAGCAATTTTATATGCATACAATCATATGCTGCTCTAGACGCTTTCAAAAAAACTGTACACTTCATCTTTATGACGCTGAGTCCACTCCAAAACTCCAACTCGGTTCCGTTAAGCCCAATCCGCGCACGGCCGTTGACACAGCGGACACAGTTGATGCACACTCGCCACGCCGCGCCGCTGGGACTGACGACCGGCGCAGCGGCAAGCAGCGACCTGATGATTTATTCAGGTCTAGCATGGAAAACCTATAATAATGGGTGGGCAGTGTGTGGAGTGCGCGCTGTGTTCGTGTCGCTAACAGACACCTATAGTGGCAGGATTAATGTCAGCCTTGCAATCAATAAATCAATCAAACAATAAGTTCATAAAACCAACAGAAATTTGTAATTAATAAATAAATTATCCATTACATGAATGTAAAGGAGAAACGAGAATGGTTCGTTAAGCCCACAATTATTAAAAAACCACAACATGTTTCTCAGCAGAATGACCAAAACCGCTTCCAAAGATTCTATGTGACCTGAACGGAACCGAATTTTCACTGTTATTTCGATTTGTTTTAAAAAAGTCCGCTCTCGACGAACTAAAACCAAACTCCATGATGAGTGACTATTATTCCCCTCCTACTATATGGAGCAGAGGACACTGCAGCTCTGAAAGTATTCGATGCAGTACTCGCCGGGGGAAGTAGAGAAAGTGGAAGCCTCCACTCCGTTGGAAAGGCCAGGTGGAGAAGGGCCTGGCTTCTCCAATTGGCGACACGTTACGAAAAGAAACAGTTAACAGTTGTTAACTCGGCTATAACGCGCAAGCGGTATCTACGCCAGCAAAGAAGAAGAAGCCTGTTTGGCTGTTCACTACAACAACAGGGCGCTACTCATATCACTAACAAGTTGTTTTAACTTTCGCCTTATTTGTGTCAGTAAATATACATTCGGAAAGAATGTGCTCACTGGAGCTCATATAACAGCAATCTGAGAGCGTACTGAAAGCTGCTAGATGCTCCGTACTGTGAAAAGCCTCAAACTAGCTACACTCAAAAGAGACAAAGCTGCCTTAGACTATGAATTAGCTCTTCTATGAACTCGTCAATGTGCTTTCTTAAAACTGACTTTGCTATTTTTTCACTTGAATGATCATTCA
The DNA here is from genome assembly GCF_001853355.1 of Bactrocera latifrons. Lineage (NCBI taxonomy): Eukaryota > Metazoa > Arthropoda > Insecta > Diptera > Tephritidae > Bactrocera > Bactrocera latifrons. The sequence goes on from NW_017534642.1 coordinate 754,159, forward strand.
AGCAGACATTTTTTCTCCATTTTCTCACTCCATTTAACTGCTGGTAAAACTCGACTACAATCTCCACTTGTACGCCTATGCGCCCACCATTCGGCAGTAATTTCGTTCTTGGTGAATCAGCCACAATGCGAATTCGCACTTTTGTACACGTATCCACTGCTTCCCCAGAGACCACATCAATCCTGAGGTCCATTCACAGCAAGCATACCAACAACACAATGACAGTCAAAAAATAAAAGCTGAATAAGCAATGCAAACAAAATACCGAACACACACGCGCATGCTGGAAACGAAATTGAATCGACATCTTGAACGTGGGGAGGAGGAAATACTGAGACACCTAAACGCCTGACGCCCGGACAAACGTAACAAAAAAGCGTGCCAATGCTTACTTTAACGTACAGGTCGAAAGTAATGTTGGCAAGCAAATGAAATGTAAAAAAGTTTAACCGAAAACTGGCAGCGCAGGCGAACGCACGCCCGAACAGAATACGAACGACACTAGCGCCATCTGTGAAGCTGCCGACGGAAATGCACTGCTTGTGTGTGCGCTCGTCCGCTCGACACTTCAGAATGTGCGAATAAAACGAACTAAGTAGCGAACAAATGAAACAGCGAATGAACTGGTGCGCCGAGCAAACGACTAATAAATATTTGCTCGGGTGGGTGGGTGTATATTTGTTTGCTTGTTAATAGGTTTAATATACGTGCGGGTTTTGTCGGTTCGTTTAGGAGGCGGTGCGGCACGGGGCGTTTAAGTGTACGTTCCAAATAGCTATAACAATGCGAGCGTGTTGGCTAATGGGCCGAAGTAACGAGAAGTTTTTTAATGGAGTTGCCATACGGCTTTGTACGGAGCCAATGTGCAGGGCTGAGTGAAAAAGCTGGCTCTAAACCATACTCGGGCTATAAGACTGACGAATATTGCGAAATTGTTTTTATAGAACAGAGAGTAAATAGAAATACCATAGTTTTTCAACTTAACTAAAAGTTAAATAGAAATTGCAAATAGACTTTGTCCTGTTTTGTCCCTAAGGCTCTTTTAATAACAGAACTGTGGTAGTTGGAAGGAAATTCATACAGAAAACGAAAAGTGGTATTTAAATCTGTTCTCTTGGAACTTTCTGAATTCTCTTAGTGCCGAACGAGGGCGTATACATTACGCTAAAGATCAACCGAACAATGTGGGAAACTCTCATCTCTCTCAGAATCTGGGAATCCAAAACTAACTTATGTTGGAATGTAGGGTCAAACCGCTAGTATTTCTAATGCATCCCGTCGTTCTCTACTACATAAAGTGACAATCTAACGAGGATTTGGACTTTATATGACAGTACCTTTACAGGATTTAGACAGTCTAACAATATCTGAAGCTTTATGTAAGGCTATACAACTTTCAAGTCTGCTTCGTAACTTGTACATTTAGTAAAGGGATAGCAGCTATTCCAGGAATGTGTTGATGTTTGTTAGAAAACATCTCAGTTCTTGGCAGGATACAAATCCGAGTTCGTTCAGGTTACGTTCGTGGGAACGGTGTTTCATTATCCCTTTGAGACCGTCTAAAACCGTCATCCCTTAATATCTGTTAAACATTTTCTCTTTACAACTCTTAAAGAATTCGATCCATTTGGCAACTCTGGCAACTCCCTAGATATATTACAGAGGTATACACTTATTTAGCGGCGATGTCTTGCACGCGTTGGCGTCATTTTTTACACACACTCGTGTCTTCTCTGTCCTTCGCACACACACGCTTTCACATAATCACTCTCTTGTGCTCGTCACTACACTCACTTAATGAAGTTATACGCCGCAGAGGCACAAATACAAATACAAATGCGACGTGCGTGCTTGACTGGGTTTTTGAGAGACTCGCTGTGCTTATGCCACTTGATGGGCCCTGCTTGCTGCTTGCGTGTGTTGCAAGGTTTTTGTGGGTTTTTATGTGCCTCTGCTTTTGACACAGGGCGTGTAAGTAACCGTTATAGGTATGTATCCCCTAAAGCATACATACAACTACAATGTATGTGTGTGTGTGGCGTGTAGCCGCACCGCAAATAGTATTTCGAGTGCTGCACGCGTACGCCATTGCGGATGTGTGTGCGTGTGCATGTCGATCCCTTTGGTTAATTGTGTTGGTTTTGGGCAGGAAGTGCGGAGCAGCGTTTTGTGTGTGCGTACGAGTATTTGGTAAATAACTGTGGGGCGTTTGAAGTATACCAACTAAGCACTTTACAACGAGACGTCAGTAAAATTTTATGTGCTCGCCATGTTGCAAGGCGATGGTGGAGGCGTGGGGTATGCAAATGACGGTTTACTGTATGTGTGTATGTGTACATGGATGATTGTTGTTGTTGTTCGGTGGTTAGAAATACATTTCGAACATTTTGACTAATATCTGACAGCAGCAATAACGTTTGTACTAATAGTGTTGTTGTTGTTGCGCGCTGGTGCTGATAGGCGACGGGACATTTAGTCAAATTACTGTTGACAAGCATAAACGGAAATAATGTTGTGCGCCACTAGCACACGCCCCGCAGCAGGTCGCACCACTGCCACAACACCGTTATGCCGTCAACGCCAACCCGCCTGCACGGCTCATTTGCATGCAATGCGCGCCGCGGCTGCCGTCAAAAACTATGCATGACTTAGCTTGCCAGCGCATTGTGCAGTTGCCGCCATTTTTGTTTGAAATTTTCGACATGCTGTTAGCGGGTGGAGTACGTGGTCGACAGGCGGGCTACAAACAAATTTGCGCGCTGTATGCCAAACGTTGTTTGAAATATGCTCGCATAAATGTGGAAAAATGTGGCTTGCGGTTGCGGCGCCATTTTATGATACTGCCTTGCATGCCGGCTGCCAATGCGCTGCCGCGGCTGTCTATTATAGCATGGTGCACCTTTCGCTGGCTGCCAGCGCGCTTCCGACCAACGGAAGTGCTGTAAATTCATGTCGAAATAACATTTAGCTGCAAATTGCGATACTTAGTAGTGGTAGCAATGAATCGGTTCAGAAACTGAACCAAGAATAATAAAATTTTCTGTAAGAAAAAGTTTTATAAAGAAAATGCGCAAGTAAATTCATGTCGAAATACAATAGTAGTGGTAGTAACGATACGGTTCGAAACGGGCGAAACGGTTATGAAACGGTTTATGCTTATTTGTGCGCAAACTATGAAAATTAACCAATAAAAATACAATTTTCTCTAAGTAAACTTTTTATGAAGAAAATGCGCATGTTGAAAAAGTAAAAACTTTCAAAATATAAATTTTTCAAAAATTTATAGCTCAGCTAGTATAAAATATTTGTTTTTGGCAAAGCGAAAGTCAATCACAAAAAATGAAAATGCTTTCTTACAAAATATATGAAATTTAAACATTATTTTTTTTCAATATTTAGTTTATGCTATAAATTTTCTAGAAAAAAGCAACGCAGAATTGCACATTGCAAAATGCATAAAGCGAAAATTTCTACGCTTCACTGGCTTTACCCATGATTTTATAATAAGCTCCCCTGCATGTATACCGTATATAGCCGCGTTGTGTATGTGTATTTAAATAAGTGGGAGTGTATTTATTTTACGATGCGTTCAAGCGCAACAATTAAGTGCCAAAAAGCCACTTTTCAACTAAATTAACTCAATTGTTGCAGCCGAAAAAAGCAAGAGCGGAAAATAAATAACATAACATTAAATGGGATGGCTGCTTAGGCGCACACATACACACGAGCGTGGCAGCTTCGGTAATTTTTGAGCTCCTCGTTGCTAGTTTGTTTGACTGCGTTTGTGTGTGTGTTTTGCTATATATATGAATGCGTATGTATGTGTGCGTGTAGAGTTCGCCAACCGCAAGCAATTTCGTTACCGCTTGCGTAATAATTTGTGTGTGTGCGTGCCGCCATTGTGCGCTGCAGCTGTGTGTAAACAATACTTAAGTAAACAATACGCTTGAATGGCTGCCAGACACTACACACATATACACCATTTTTCTTGCACTTATACATATCCTTGATTGTTTGCCTTAAAACCCGTTTGCTTATGCTGTAATCTTGCTGTTGAACCTTCATCACATTGACACACCGCCTACACAGCCCTTTTACCTTCCTTTGGGGCGTTCGGTGTTGTGTGTGTGTGTTTGCAAATATCCGCACATATCCTTTTTTAATGCAAAGAATCGCCCAACTACTGTCAACAAAATAGCCTTTTTCGGCATCTCATTCCACCGTTTGCTTCTCGACTGCACTTTTCTCTTACCTTTCATTCTTTTTTATATTTTTCTACACTTCAGCTCCTTTATGCCATTTTAGTGCGCCTTTGCCTCAATTCATATGCGAAAAAGATTCGCCGGCATCTTTCACTTTCGAATGTTGTCAGCCGCAAAAACTCATCATTCTACTCACAGACACACCCGCATTTGCAGCAAAACCAACTTCTCAGCTTACCAACGCGCCGCACACACTCAACCCTACTTATGGCAGTTCAAATAACTCACTTGTCTTTTGCGCCGTCACTCTTCAGCGTTTGCCAGGTTATGCGTCAGGATATTCATTTAGCTGACAAATCGCACTGTCAGTTTGTACAGCTGACACTCAAAAGCGGCTCAAAAAATATTTATGCGAAAAAAAACACAGCCAAAGCAAAAAAAAAACATTTTGAAAGGGGTAAATGTGTGGTATGGGCGTTGCTTGTTTGCCTCAAATGTGCTGCATGCATTTAGACGCGTATGTGGGGATGTTTGCTTGGACATGCTGTGAAGGGCGACGATTCGCATAGTTTGGCTTAGTGGTGATAAAAGAAATGTCGGCAAATAACTTATACACGTTACTCGTCATTCATTTATTACAACAAACTTTTTAACACACCCACACAGCAACAAATAAACAAAAGCAAGCTTCTCTGTATAGCTGAAATGTTAGCTTTGGTGGGCGTAATAAAGGTTACATTTCGAGAACTGCTGCTGTGATACTTCATTTGGGTAGCATAACGCTTTAATCTCGGTAGTTAGCAAAAACTATGCTACAGAAGAATGAATAAGTGAAGATTAGAACGTAAACTTTTTGTGGGTTAGGGAAGAGCTTGAGTTAAATAGAAAATATACAACAATGATAGAAAATGTATGCATAATTTACTTATTACTTTCAACTAACCAAATAACCGTTTCGAATCGGTTGAAGCGGTAAATTTCGATTTTTTTTTTTGGTAGATGTTAAAGAAATATTCCAGCTGGTTTTTGTTTTAATTTTTAGGATATAATCGTAAAATATGCAAAACGGGCGAAACGGTTAAGATGTATTGGCTGAAACGGTAAACGTTCAATTTTCGATTTTTATTTATTGTATGAGAAATATTGTAGATGTTTTTTTTGTTAAATTTTTAGGATAGGAGCATAAAATATGCAAAACGGGTGAAACGGTTATAGCTTTTTTTTTTTTAAAGTGGAAGTATTGCAAATATGATGACGTTTTTCTCGATAATTTGCACGTTTCCTGCCAAAACTGAGTATAATATAAAATTTTCTGCATTTTTTCCAGAAACGAATACGCTTTGAAACAGGTGAAACAGATAAAATTAATATGATGAGTTTGAGCATACAGATTTGGCATTTCATGTCTTTATTAATTAAAAGTGGCATTTTTATTTATCAAGAATTGTTGCCGTCAAAAAAAGTATATCTCTCTCGTCTTGAACGAAAACGGTTTGAAACGGTTATAGATTGTCTTTCAATTTGGAGTTAACTAAAAGTTAACTACTGAAAGCAAATGGTTAAAATATATTTTCAACCAAATACAGCAACAATGCAACCAAAAATTGTGCCGCTGTCTCTCCGCTCTCCGCCCTCCGGTCTTCTGTATTTCTGGCTCTTACTACGAGCATTTAATTATCTCTTGAAATAATTTTTTTTCCAATTCTTCTACTCATTTCTAATTGTCTGTTAATATTTCCGAGAAGAAATGTGGAAAAAATCACATTTTTAAACCAACGATCACGAAATGAAAATTCCATAGCCTACTTTTGGGCGCTTAAGAGTAATCATCAAATTTCATTTATATACTTTTGTGAATTTTTTTTCTGCAAATAGTTCTGGCTTAATTTGTAAATAGTCTGCATTTTGCCGTTATTTGCCATATCTAACCGAGAACAGCACGCCGTTCGCCATTTTATGCCATTCATTGAGGCTGGTAAAATTTTTTCGCATAAATCACTTTTTTGTGCAGATTTTTGTTTAGTTTCTGCCTATTTTGACTTGCACTGCGGCAGTGGTTATGTTTTTATTTATGTATTTACTACATGGCGCAGTTGTTGTTGTACTTTTTAACTACGTACCGCTTACTTTTAACGATTCAACGCTGCCAGCTGGCCATTCATTCGTGCGAGCTTCATTTCATTTCAGCCTGCTGGCCGCTGGCGCTGAGCCACACTTCAGCGGCATCATCTGCTTTGGTTGGCTGCCAGGTTTATCCGTCTATCTGGCCTGTGCCTGTTCATATGCGGTGCGGTGTGATCTCTTGCCCATTTAGGAATTTAATAAACGGAAATAGGTCAAAATTTATGTGGCAGCACGATGATAGAAGTGCTCAGTTGCAATGCGAAAATGCAGCAAAAAGAGCAAAAGATACAAATAAAATAAAAAAGAAATTAAAAGCAAAATGAAAGGCAACGAGTTGAGTGGAAAGATTCTGAAAGCTTGTAAACTGAGTGCACTTTGAAAGAATGATATGCATGCGTAAAAATAAAACAATATTTGGGGTAATTTTTCAGAAATTTTTTCTACATTATTAACAATTTTAATCCCGTAAAATTAATATAAATCCAACTTTTTGCGAGTTTCCGTGAAAAATATAACGATTGTATGCGTTTAAGCATCTAACTTTTGCACTCTCAATCAATTTGTGTAGTTAGCGACCGCAGCAACTATGTTTTTCGCCGTTATCATCTCCCACCACACACAATTTCTACTCATACGCTGCGCTCACCGGATTATTGCTGAATGCGTAGCCATTTGTTAGCAATAAAATCGCGCATTTATTTGTTGATATTTATTTGCGGTGAAATTTTGTGAAATTTTATTTTATGAGCCATGAAAATTGGCTTACAAGCGTACGCTTAGGCGCCGATCAGGTTGCCATGCCGACAACCGCTCATATGCTCGCTGCATAGTATTAACGTTTGTTAGTCTCGGCTTAAATAAATATTTGTATATAAATTTGTATTAAAATGGGCGATTGGTGCAGTGATTTTGAAATTAAACAGAAATATGTGACAACAAGGTGGAATTAGAGTGGCAGTGATTTTTATGCATCTAAAGTGCAACAAATTAGTGGTATTAAATTGGCAGTGTTGCAACCGGTTATGCTCTTTTGAGCTGGCTAACTGCACTGTTTATATATGTATTTATGTACACCGTTATCTACTTAAATGTGCATTAATTTTGCGGTTGTTCAAAAAAAAAATATGGTTTCTATATTTGCAAGCTCAATTTTGCTTGAAAAGTTGTTATAAGGAATGATTTGCGTGGAAACAACCATAACCGGTTCAACCCGTTTCGAAACGGGCGAAACGGTTATGCGGTTTTATATTGAAAATACCGAAGTGTGTGCATGAAAAGATGCCATAACGTGAATATGCATTAAAGCATGCGTAACCGGTTCAACCTGCTTCGAAACGGGTGAAATACATGATATCTTCAAAAAAGTTTTGGGCTAAATGCTGATTTTTTAGTTAACAAATTGTACTAGTGCAATAGCTTTATTGGCTTAAACTATGCCTTAAAAAAATTTGTTTTTAAAAGAAGAAGATAAATACATAAATGCAACTAAGAAAAACCGCAAAAATATTATATAACAGTAAACCGTGACTTAATCACTCGTTTCATTGCATGAAACTTGCTAAAAACCTTAGATTTCAAACAGGTGGCGATATACTATGAAATTTGGTTCAGTTGGGTGAATCGGCTGTGAACCGGTTAGTATCGCATAGCTGTTTATGCGCTTATAGCATATTAAGGCTTAAACTTATGTCCCCTGCAAGTATTTAAATCTATGTAATGGCTTCTTGTGTCATTAACAACTTAAAAACATATTTTACTGTCCAAACATATAGGTTCCACCACCTGAGGCGTAGAATTATTGGTTTTTTACGAAAACCGACTTTTTTAATTATAAACAATTACACCACGCATATGCCGCCAATCACCTGCCGCTGCGTCTGCCAACACTGGTGGAAATACAACTCCTTGCTTACATAAAGACAGCCCGTAGTGAAAATTCTAGTTACGTATACGCAGCGAGAGCCAGCGGGTGATGGGCGCAGAGTGCTTTTAGCTTTTAACTTTTATCCGCTCTGCTTTTAGGGCAATCTATTTGGCGGTTTTCAACGCCTACAACTGCACTACATGCTCTTGACACACACATGGACACGCTCAAACACAAAAGGCAAATGGAAAGACAGTATCTCTGTGAAGCTAAAAGCCACCAATTCTATTCACAAACATACACGTTTATGTATATGTGTTGTGCGGTTTGCTGCTTATGTATAACTGTTAATTTCGCATTTCGTACACAAATTTCGGGGAAAAATTAGAAAATTAGCCACATGAACGTTGAACGAGCGTGTTGCTGGCGGCGGTGATGGTGTGCAAATGAGCTAAAATGTATTTACAGACAGTGTGCGCGCGTGTGGCACTGCAAAAGTGTTTAAAAGTATGGCGCTGAGTGCCAGAAAATCACAAGCCGTGAAATTGCCATCAAAACAACAACAGCAACAATACAAACAAGCGACAACGCGCATACAAATGTGTTGTAAGTACACGTGGCAGTGTGTGTGTGTTGGCGTCAGCTATAAACCACAGCAGCGCTTTCAAATTTTCGCTAGGCAAGTCCTTCTGCTGAAGTTGATTGTGTAGCGGGGCGCAAGAAACACAAAAAGTAATGTAACGAAAACACCCACACACACCGTCACACCCAAACAAGCTGTATGTGTACTTTGCAAAAAATATTTAAATTAAAATACATTAGCATAAACATTTTCGTATGCACCGTTGGTTTTTCTGTGTACCTGCGCTCGCTGCTCGCTCACTTCCTTTGCCGGCATAAATCCTTATAAAGCCAAATTATATTACCATAGACCACTTTTTATGTGTTTACATTTGCCCCTGCAGCGCCTCCCTCGCTGACTTTTGAGCCGCTCTGTCACACCAGTGGGCTACTCAGCATACGTCGCTGTAAGCGTGCTGTTGTCGCCTACTTTTCTGCGCCACTAACTCACCTTTTCTTGCCCGCTTTCGCTTTACGACAGCTAAGCTGGCTACTGTGCTGCTTTCGCTTCGGTTCTCTTTCCGTTTTAAACATCTTCGTTGAGGTTTAATTGTGATAACTTAAGATTTCAACTTGATTACTAACCTTTTTGGGTTTCGAGATTTTTTTGAGGTTAGTTTGTGTATGAAACCCTAATTATTGAACTATATGCAGCCACATCTTCTAGAAATTGTAGGCATTCAAAGAAAATTTAGCAGCTTAAAGAATTTTTTTGGTGGTTTGCGGCTTGAGAAAATCTTTGAAACATTTCAGAAAATGGATAAAGGTTATGAGCTGAATGAACAAAGGGTTAGGTTAAATTGGGTTGGGTAGACCGGACTCGCGGATATCAGGTGAGCGCGCGAATAATTCTATTTGGACAGCTAGAGATGGACATTGTGCAGCTCAGAACTCCTAAGTATGCACAGTCAACTCGGCAATATTCTTCGAAATTACTTTAGTAATGTCTACTGGCACAACAACAACAACCCTCGAATATCTACAAAAAGAGTAGAGCCCGCTACAAATTTATTGAAGCGGCTAATGCCAATTCCAACCGATACATACGGCTCACAGAAAGTATGGCAATCGAGATGCCTCTATCTTAGTCGATAGAAAGCTGGACAGTGGAGAAAAGAGGTTACTTTCCATAGAACGTGAATTTTATAGACAGCTTTTCCTGACGGTTATTGTCCCAACACTGTTCTGTTTTTACTGCAAGTCTCCAGAGCTTTGTTACATTTTAAAGATTTCTTAGCAGTTGCATATCGCCAAGCTCGACTCTTCGTACTTTCAACATAATTAAAATTTAGAATCCCTATTTTGGTTGTAGAATTGTAGAATCTCAGACAGGTCACTAGGTTTTTCTAGCTTCCATACTGATGAGAAAAAGATTAGGGCTTTCTTTCAAAATGAAATCAATTGAAGGTTGAACTGTGTTTAAATAAGATATGTTTTTTGAACTGAGAATATTGTAAGAGTTGGATCTTTTTAGAATCAATATTGGGTAGTCTAAAAAATATTAGTTTTTCTTATGAAATGCTTATATATTTGTTATAACCGACAGCGGATTAGAAATACGAAAGGCCTTTTTCGACTTCCAATATTATTAGTAAAATTGATGGTGGCTTGAGTGGATAAATGCAGCGACTCCGTTTAAAAGGACTATCACGGCTTTAGAGGATACTTGGAATTTGATTGCTGGTAACTGTTGCTACCTTATGAAGATTTCTTATGGCAGATCTAAGCTGAGAACGTGTATCCATCAGAAATAATCGAGCCGGTTTCAGGTCTTCAGAAACTCAGAAAACAAGATTTAGCTAAAAAAAAACAAGAGTTTAAGATCGGTTTTGCTTTTAATATTCTTTTACTAGCTCTATAAGGGTCTCGGGCCTTGCAGAGATAAAACTTTTCGTACTAACCGACTCCTGAACCCTGGGAAGGAAAGAGGAGACAATAGAGTTGTTGGATTTTCGTTCTGGTAGTATCATATGTGGCATACTAAAGGCCTAGGTACATCGTTACGGAGACCTTTACGAACTCTACCATAAGCTAAGGGTTCCCTCATTAAAATTTGATAATATTAATTGGAATCAGTGGCGTTGTTGTATATTTCTTTTGCTATCCATCTAGCTGCCGGCGTATTTTTAGCCAGCTCTTTACACAAAGCAACTCTGTCAAAGTAGGCGTTCCGTTTAACATGGCATAAGAATGCCAAAAGGCATCATTGCTGCAGAAAGTTCGTATAAGTGGCACAAAACTCTGGCATGCCAGAAAGTGACTGGGAATTTGCATGAAAAAATATGCCAATGTGTGATAAAAGGCACTCACGAAGTAGCAGCCGCAGCAGGCGTGTGCACATATAGGTGTCCAGCATTAGCTACGCTTTTTAGCCACTTGTCTGCGCTTATTTTGCTGCTTCCCACTTCGTTTTGCACTTTTTCATGAACCTTTTTCTTGGTTTTTACCCTTTTTGCATAACTCTTCGGTGCTCCACTTTTCCCCGTGAACTTATTATAGTTTTTTTTCGGCTGCTTCTTGCTTCAACTCACACACATGCGCACACGGCACACCTACACCAAGGCGCTGAAGTGCGCTTATAATGCGCTACACCCACACTCCACTATAGCGATTTTGTATATGCGCATATGTGTGTGCGTGTGTGTCGATGTCTATACCGTTTGTCTGCACCTGGCACTTTTAGTGTCCATGGAAATTTGCGGTAGGTTCACTTAACCACAGTACACTTGGTACTGAGTGAAGAAAATAACGGTAAAGTGTAGCTAACGACAAAAAATACAACGCTGTGTTTGCATAAGTGCCCAAAGCGCACGTGTGCTGCCACGAACATACAACCATGCGAACATTTCCATACCGAACCTTTGTCTGAGTGTGCGCGCGCCTGTGTGTGTGTGTGTGGAAATTTGGGTATGTAAGCGCTTAGTTTGCATATGAGCTTAGCTTCCACACACGAATAGACACGCGCATAAACACACACACGGCTATATTGGCTCTAAATTCCACAAAAGTGTATGTCACACACACACGCACAGCCACTTCGGCCACCTGCCGCTGCCAGTACACTTTTCCACGCTCGCTTTTAATTTATGGCCAACTGGCAGGGTATACACATGCAAATCCGTTTGCCTGCCCGGAATTTTTTAAGCGCAACTCGTGCCATATTTATTTTACGGCAATACTCCACACAACTGTTATGTGAGGTTATACACGACGCGTTTGAGCAATTGCCAACCCAACATAAAACAAGCGTAAGCGAGTTAATAAAAACGAAATGCTGCAAAAATATTGACGCATTCAGTTATGCGCACAAGTTTTTTCTTCTTGTTTTAGAGGGGTTAGGTCGAATATTTAGCAGAAAAAAACGGGAGTTTTTATTATTTGGCACTGTAAGGTTGATTTATGAAATTTCTTACTAGCTATTAGGGCACCCTGCTTAGTTTGCGTTAGGCAATACTGATTACGTTTTCTGAAGATAGACAAAGGCATTTAAGGCTTACCCTAATTTCAGAAAGAAAATATGCCAAGGAAAAGGGAATTAAAATCCATGACATTGTCTCTCGCCCGGATACTATGATTTAAATCAGGTGACATATGTGATTCAATTAATCGAACTATAATTAAACAGCCACGGTTTGCTTGCTCGTGAGCTCGTTGAAATTTTATTTTGACGATTAATTGAACTCTTGTTGCCTTTGAAGAAAATCAGGGGCTTTAAGAAAGTTCTGAATAGTCAGTAGGAAGCTTCGATGTGACAGAAATAAATTTATTGACCTGGCTTTGGCTGCGCTGTGGCACATACATATTTTAAGTAAAGCAAATAACGAGAATCACAGAAAATTGGCAACAGTGCAAACAATCAAGAAAATATTTCCAAATAAAGCAAATACCGAGCATCACAGAAAATTGGCAACAGTTCACGCAATCAAGTTGGTCTTTAGTTGAAGTTGCTATAATAATTCAGTTTTGTTTTTTGGTACACCGATTTATTGCCTTCCTTAAGGTGTGGAACTCACCTGCATTTTTTTCTCTTTATTACTCATATTTTCCAATTTGTATGACCTCTGCATATTACCTCCACTCATCGTATTTCCGCTTATCTATGCAGCACACATGCATTTATAAGTCACTATGGCAGTTAGCACCTAACAAATGCCAAAACTTCCGCCATTGCTACTTTTCAAGCGTACTCCATAGTCGAGGCAGCAGTTCGCGACTTCATTTCTACTTCTATTCTTCTTGCTGTCGTAGCAACAACAAGTTGTTTCCCAGTTTACTGCTTCTGACCATTTTTACGTTTGCTTGCCAGTCTTCGGAAGTAGCTTCGGGAGTCTTATATTGTTGTTTGCACTCCATTTGATGGCGTACTTTCGCTTCATTCTTAACTTCCCGTTACTCGTTTGTTCGTTTTTTGGATCCAGCACCACTCTTCACCGCTGTCACCTCATTTATCATAATGCGTACTCGCACACGTGCTGAAGTCCTATTATTTCTGCTTGTGTCCTCTAACCGTTTTCTGCGCGCTGAAATTTAAATACGTTTTAAATTTATTTCATACGCTTTTAATTTGTACTCACCTATGCAATGGCAATCTGTTCTTACGCTCGTTTCGCCAGTTGACTGTTATTGCCACTATGTCGTAAATATATACTCGGCTATGCCACACACTTTGTTGGAGCCGAGTGTGCAACATATTTGCCCGTTTCGGCTCTTAAATAAATACACCTGTATGAGACACTCGCCACCTCTGCTATCGCACAGTTTCTTATTTGATTGCACCAACAAATCGTAAAAATAACGGTGCCAACGTCGTCGACGTTGCCAACAACAACGATAATAAAAATAAGTAAACGTTGCCGCAACGTCTCGCAGCGAAGCAATTTCACAAATGCCCCAACGTGCTCAGCATATTTTAGCCGAATTTTATCAACGTCAGTGCCCAAAGCTCTCACTACTGGCAGTATTGACTCGTCGCTTTCTTAGCAGCTGCTCACACCTGTCTGGCAACGCTGGTGCTTGTGCAAGTTAGTATGCACAGCTTGTTGGGTCATTTGCTGCCACTGCCGCCACCCGCTGCAGCCTTCCTCCCAGCCGCTGACTCCCTCTGGTGCACCGTTTAATTGTCGCTACAAATACCTTTCGTCCTTGTTGTCCTTGCTTGCGTTCGCTCAGTCTCTTCGCCCTGCCCGTTGACTTCCAACTGCTGCGAAGTTGCCTACTTCGCCTGCTGCCAGCCCCTTTGTCCTCGTCGACTCCTCTGCTTTTCATTTATTTGGTTTTTATTTCATTTTGCTTAGCGTTTGCTTGCCGCGCTGTTTTCTTGTGCTTGTCGAATAACAGTGTTATGCTTGGCTGGTTGCTTGTTCAGTCTTTTGGCAGCACAACGCATACGCACACTTAGGCACAATGCGAAGATGTCTCAATGCATGCGCTTTATTTGGTTACTGTGGACTGTATGGAACTTCCACTCAAATGACGAAATGTCGCAGTGACACTCAAGCAGCAGTGTTGGCAAGCGCGTACTCAGCGTTTCACGCTTGATTGCGTGCGTTGTTGCCAATTTTCTAAGATTCTCGGTATTTGCTTTATTTGGAAATATTTTCTTTCCACTGATTTTCACAAACGTCAAATTGATTCTCGCGCGTCGTAAGTGGAGAGTAAATGGCTGCGCACTTAGTTGAAGCCATAAAATTTGTAGCACAAAGAAGTATTTCTGCAAGCAAATGCAACTCTGTCATACAAGCCACTACTTCTTGCTTATTTGCGCATATTTTTCCATTGCATTTCATCCGCTCAGTGTTGAGTTTTTTAGCTTTTTATGCTTCTTTGGCTGGCAAGTTCCTTGGCATGAAATTGTATTCGTTGCACAAGTCGCTGCAACTGCCTCGGGAGCTTGATTTCGCGTGACAATTTATATTTGCGTTACAGTGAAGTGTTCGATTGAAGCAAGGCTGTGCCGCAAATATTTAACGCTTAAGAAAATGCCTTGTTCGTCGCCAGAGGCTCTTAGCTGAATTTTTATTTTTGGAAATGTTTCTGTCCCAGCAGCTTTGTTGATTTCCATCAGTTCATTAGCAGCAAAATTTTCTTGAGTTATAGAGTCAAAGTGTTGGCTTACTTTGAGCGTATGTCTTGTAAAAAGCTTGGCAAGGCTGCAAGTTGACAGAAGGAAATAGCTTTTTTCTTACCTTTTGAATGAAGGCTTATATTGAACCTATCAATATCAATAGCGGAAATTGGAGTTATCAAGTTGAAATCCAGAAAAAGTAAGCAATAAAAATTTGATACTTTCTGCCGTGAAGGTTAAGGGTTACAAGTGTTATTACGAACCCGGTATTTCTACTGAGGAAAGAGATCGGTCAGATTCAGCAAGCCTGTATTGAAATGATATTGCGGATAGTATATGTCTCTAAATAGATTTAGTTGTTACTGTAGCGGTAGAAAATCGACCTCAATTCCTAAAAAATTGGCTCCATTCCAATTACACAGATCCGACTGAGTGGGTCCGACAAAAGAATGGCTTAACATAAGCGACCGGAGTTTCTTTTTTTCTTTCTTGTTGGCAAGTGGTTAACGGTATTTGAGTCTACCTTACAGATTGCTTCATTGAAACTCACTCTCTTGGGATGGGGTCAGTTCCTTAACTAGAATTTGTGAACATTTGAACACGCACATACACACTTCCACGTAGCAAAATTTATAGGTCTCTTACCATTCCCCACGCTGCCCCAACTCCGTTTCGCTTCCTTCGCCTCCACATTTGGGCGGCATCGCCAGTTTACTTAGCCATTGTTATTGTTGTTGCTCGTGCATTGCTTTTACAATTTATGCTTTGCTGCGTGGTGCATACGAAAATAAGCGAAAACAAATAAGCGCGATGAACAAAAGATGGGAGAAGAGTGAGGGAAACAGCTATAACAACATCAACAAACTCAACTCAGAGGCATACACTACTATATAGTATATATGTACATACAATCACTTTCACCACACCAATCTAATCCGGAAAGTAGTCGTGTTGTTGCTATTGTGTTTGTAGTTGTTGGCAGCGTAAAGAGCACGCGTGTCGCAAGTGTGGGTGCGACGCAACGTGCGCTTCTTGGGTGGTTGGTTTTCGTTGCGTATGTGTTGTTTTTATTGTAATACGTTTTTTTGGCAACTTTCTCCACTGTTTCTTTGCACTCACTGCTGTGGCGTTTTATATGCATGTCGCTTGGTGTGCGGTTGTATGCGCCCACTTTCTTATCTGTGACGTTGCATATTTTAAGGCGCCCTGCGTTACGCTCCACTTCGCTTGATTCCACGCATTCTTTTGACTTCAGTTTGGCATTGCTCTTGTTTCTGTTGCGGAAAACCAGAGAAGTAGTGCTCTGTTAAAAATATGCCCCCATAAAATCCTCTTTTATTGCCATTATTCTAAGAAAATTTATATAAAAATTAAAAAATACATATTTTTATTTAATGAATAACTTATTATTTTTATTTTTATTTGCAGGTAAGCGTTGATAATACTAAAAAACCAACATTTTGTCAGTAAGTACATACAATTGTAAGTTGTGATATAAAAAAGATTTATAAGAACCAAAATGACCTTTACGACCTTGACATAGTGGTCTGGAGATAAAGTCAAATGCCATGAAAAATATAAATAAGATATATATTCCACTAGCATTATTCTAGTTACCTATCACACTCTTCCTATCTTCACAAAATAGTCTCTTTTCAGCCTTCGTAGAATATTTTTTTCTAGTGTCGAGTCACATTATCGATCTTGAAGGTGCCGCTTGTGATACTAGGTGTCCGAATTAGATAGTCTTCAAACTGCAGATTTCTTCAAATACTTCCAACTAATTGCTGCGCTTAATTTTTCTGATATTAATATTAAGCCAAGGCTTGTCAGTTTAGTTAAAAAGGTCTTACAAGCTTCTAAATCTCTTTGGTTTTCATGATGAGTTATTCGTATTGAAATGCCAACACTGGGCTTTTTTCACATGCAACTTTACACTTTTGTTTAGATCCAAATGCTTTAACCAATCGCCCAACAATAAATGAACCCTGTCCGCCTGTATATATGCGAACAACTTCTTTAGCTTTTGAGATATTGATATGTAATTATGCCCACCTCTTTTTCTTTTCATTTGTCGAAAGTGCTGATATCGGATCACATATTGCTGCCATACAAACCGACCGAATGATATTAATTTGTTGTCTAAAAAGTTTTTTTTTTTGTTTTGGGAAGGCTATTCTAACCTCGATGCAACCGAATTTAACTTTTTTTCTGCCACCACACCCTCAGCTGGGCCTACAATATTCTCACTTCTAAACATCGTCACGTTGTGCGGCTCAGCTTGGATCAGCTTTTTTCAGCTCAGCCACATGCCAGTCCGCCCATTTGTGCCGTCAGCGTCAAGCTGCCGGGAACGCGTCCATCGATAGCTGAAAATCGATAATTTCATTTTCTCAATTTCGCACAAATGTGCTGCTAGCAGACGCAATTCGCTCGCTGTTATTTACCGTTATGGCCGTTGCCGTGGCAATGCCTAAATATGCCACGACGATGAGAGTGTTGGAAGTGCCATTAGCCGTGCGAAGTTAGTCCCAAAGCATATTGCTGTTGTTCATTGTTTTTGTTGTTGGCTTTTCGAAAAACACGTCGCTTGTTGTTTTGTGTGACGTTATTGCAAATTTATGCCATTTTCTTTGGGTTATTATACGCTTTTTCGGCACCGAGGCGAGCTGCCTCTCCTTCTCTCCATCGCGCGTCCACTCCTCGTCATCAACTCACTGCTCTGCCGTCACTACAACAACCACTTCATTGCGCTCGTCCTTTCGTCGTTTGCTTGTCTTCATGTGGTTTCCGGTGGCAGACACCCATTCAGCTCCGAAGTAAAACTCATTGCCACGCTCCACCGTCATCGGCAGCACGCGACTCCCCCTCATTTACTTAGTTAAGTATTTTCTATTTTCGTTCACCGCTCTGCCCCGGCTGCCAGCGAGCAAATTCGTTTGTCTTTTCTCTTTTTATTTTTATTGTAAGATTGCAATTTTTCCATACTTTTTCTACTTTTTGTCTTCTCATTGTGAATTTGCGCTTTGGGATTCACATTTTGATTGTCTTTTAGTCTTGTCGTTTGCAACAAGAACTACAACAACTACAACAACGGCAACAACGGCAACACGCAGTATAAAAGCAAAGAAATTTTTGAAACTGTTAAATTGCTAAAAAGTTTTTACGAGGGTGCGCTCTTGGTTTTCTCTGTATACTCCCTTCCCCCCTTCCTTCCGCCTTAGTGCGCTTCAACCACTTTCGTTCGCCACATTTTATTTGCTTTTCGGTACTTTCATTATAAGCAAAGTATTTGCTTTGTTGTTGTTTACATACATTTCTTTTGCAGCTTAGCTTGTTGTCTCTGCTGTCTATATTACAGTAAGAGTAACTGTAAAAAGTTTGCGCTGATTGTAGTTATTGCTTTTGTTGTGGTTATTACTGTACTTTTGTGCTGTTTAGCATTTGATTTCGCACGCTCCGCTAGCGCTGTTGATCCCTCTCTCTTTCGTGCCGTCATATCTGATCTGACTCTTCACTCGCCCGCTTCCATACATATATTTATAACTACTTGTGGTTGCTTTCTGCAATATATTCTTCACAATAAAATTGCGGTTGATTTTTCGTTTCCTCCACTTTTTTGCTGCCTTTTTGATAAGCAAAATTTTGCAGCGAATTTGCAGTGGCACTGGCTTGGTAATTTGCTTGTTTGTTTGCGCAAAAAAGTATGCTAAACAATTTTGATGACTAAATACAACCCTCGAGCACAAGGTTGCCATAAACATGCTCTTGAAAAAGTTGCCAAAAAAGTTAAGAAATTTATATGAAAGCAAACAAATACAGAGAATTTCGAGTCATTACTTTTGAGGAAACAGCTGGCTCAAGGTATTACTGGTTTAAATATAAATGTAAAAACTTTGTAGCATACCTTTGTGCGCCTAGCTTATAAAAATTATAAAAACAAAGGCTATATACATTGTTATGTATATTTTGTACATCCATATTAGAAAAAGTGCACGAAAAATCAGTTAGAAATATATAAAACAATTTTAGTCAAAATTCAATCGAAAAAAACCGTTTAAAGTGAAATCACTGAACACTTCAGCGCCAAATCACTTCTAAATTATTGCTTATCCACAATCAGCGATCTGTTTAATTCCAATTTATTAGTTTTCTGGTAAGACTTTTTTTCTTCAATCGCTCCTCCACTCCACCTCTCTCCTAAGCTCGCCACCTTCGTGGCTTCCCGCCTGGTGCGTAAGGGTGTGTATATAATATTTGTGTTTGAAATCGTTTACCCTTCATTTTTGATTTTCGATTTGCTGCCTCCATTTTGATCTGATTTTATTTGGCTTTTCTTCGATTTGCCAAATGCCGTTAGATTTAATGCGATTTTCTTTCTATTACTTGTGCGGGGCAAAATCATATTTTCATTGAATTCGATATTGCATTAGGCCGCACTAAATGCGATTGCTGGGATTAAATTTAGGGTGCTTGGAAAGGGAGTGAACAAAGTAGGTAGTCAATATCTTGAGGGTAGCTTTAAATTAAGCTTTAGGTAAGTAGAATAGGCGCCAGTTATTTTTCTCTCTCAGCAAATTTAAAGCCTCAAAAATTTTAAACTTTTTGAATTCGTGTATTTCGAGTCGAAATATCTGCTTTAAATCTTGGATGGGGACTAAATTTTTCATAGTACCGGAAATATGCGGAAATATGGCCAGAAAATGCATCGAAATAGTTTAGACTGAGTAAGAATTTGAACCCTGGTTTATGTCTACAGAATATGTTCTTTATGAAGTCTTCTATGTCCTATAAAAAATATTGAATTTCAGTGAAACTTATAGCATACCTTTGGGCTACAAACTAATAGAACAACTGGTTGCGAACTCAGCTATACATAGTACGCGTTAGATATGCATAAAATGGTTTCGTACTGAGTAAGAATTTGAAATCTGACTTATGTCTAGTTTCCTAAAAATTTATTGGGTTTTAGTGAAACTCATAGCATACCTTTGGAGAACAATCTAATAAACCAATCCAGCTGTAATTCTACTGCATTTCTGCGTTCCTCTTTAGCCTTCATTGGTTTAATTCCAGCGCTCGACGTCTTTACTTATTATTCTAACTTAAATGCTCGCCCTCAAAGTCATCGTAAAGTTCAAGACAAAACCTAACAACACAAATGAATTTATTGCACCTGTGATTTCTGCTTATCTGCCACGTGCAAAGCACCAAGTACAACTGCACGCATTTAAATATTTATCAAAACCGCCCACACCCACACTCCACCCAGAGTCGCACGCCTGCTGCCACTCAAACGTGAATGTGGAGTCAAAGCGGCGCCTTCACATTTTTGCATTTTGCTCATTAAGCGCGCGAAAAATACGAAAGACCCAATGAATATTTAAAAGGTGAATAAAATGATGTCGAAACCTTCACCCTTACATTAGTGCCATGCAGGGTTGTACCGAATGTGTGGAGAGAAAAACTAAAATAAATGATTGGTAGTGGGACACACACACACACATACACACGCGCGCGCTTATGTAAGCGCAAAAGCAGCTACTTCAATTCTAGTTTACTGTGTGCAAGCCAAGTCATAGCACAAACTACGCGGCCACACAGAGAGGGCGCTGCGCGGGTCACCAGTGCAATTCGTGCATTTCGGGACTGCTTGCGCATAAATTGGCAAGCTGGCGGGGAGGACATAGAGAAGAAAAGCGGTTTTAAGTTGTGTATGCAGTAGCAATGTGTGTGCATAAGGCTTCATGCGACCGCACAATGTGCCCTCTGCATGCATTAATGCCGCACCACAACTGTCATAATAAGGAGAAGCAGCGCGCGCGGCACGATTTTTGCTGAGCTGATTGTTTACTATCTCGCTTTTTACACACCGGCTTTGCATTTCATTGCATTCGTGCTATTTTTGCGACTTACTTCGAGCACACAAATACAAACACCAACAGCTATCCTAACAGAATACCCGCTTTTTGCGCTTTGTCTACACACTGACTCTTGCTTTCGCCAGTGGTGAGCATGTGTGTGTGTGTGCAAAAATATATAAATACGAACTTTTAAGTGGCTAAAAATAAAGTAATAGATATATCGCCGCTATCTGCTGGTCCCTTTTTAGCATATTATTTTTATTCTGCTACTTATTTCTTGCTTTACTTATGCGCGCACAGCGATTTGTCCACTTTTTATCAACGCCACAGCCACTGCTACTTCATAAAAATTCCCCGAGTGTTATGGTAGTTTGTTGGTGTTGTTGTCGCTTGTTGCAGTAAATAGTAGCGGTGTCGTACATTTGTAGCTGTAAAAGTTGTGCATAAAAACTTTTTACCGTTTCAGCTGTGATGTAGATAACGGCAGCTCTCTATGCTTTCTATGCTGCCATATAAAAATGTATATGCGCCCAAAAGTATGCAATACACGTACGCTTATGCTTTACGCACGCGTCTGCACTGCTGCCAAGTTTCGTTGCAATCACTTTTTGCGCACGATTTTACCGTTTTCTTTTTGCTGTTTTAACACTTTTTCGTGTGATTCTCGCCCTTCTTTGTGGCGTCTTGTGGCTTCTTTTGCTTTTCGTGAGTTTCCCTTATTTTTGATTTTCTTCGTTGCAGCTTTACTTCTTCCTTTTTATGACTTTGCCGCCATTTGCGTTTATTGCACTTTGCAAACTGCAATTTTGTGTATACAAATTGCACTTTGAGTGTCTTTTTCTTTGGCCAACGGAAAATGCTGAAAAATATGTTAATAAAAAGTGGTGGTGGCGCTTGTGGATTGTGTGCAGGGTATTAAAAAAAAAAATGGATAAAATCAAATATCGTGTTCTGCATGCCACTACATAAATGTCACAACATAAATTGGCATCTTGTAGCTTTGCTGCTGCAATTGATTTTATTTTGTTCTTTAAGTGCGCGTTTGCGACTTCACCACTATTTTTATTAAAACCGTTGTGCACCCACCAAGCTTCTCCCACACTCTATTTTAGTTGCCGCAGTCACTTTTTTATTGCTCAACTGCATATATTGTATTTCAATTTAAAATTTAAAATGTATGTCACCTACTACTTTTTTAATTTCTACTACTTTTTAAAAAGTTGTTTTGCGTAATTTTTTTTTATCCAATAGCCGTGCTAAGGGTTAATTTTTACTAGAGTGTTGTAAAAGTAGTAGATTTTAAAATTTTCAGTTGTTTAAAGAGCTTTTTTTTTATTTTTACCGTTATATTTTTTATTAAGACCGCTGTGTCCGTCACACTAAATGAACTAAGTGCCTAAAATTTATGTTACCTAGTACTTTGTTCTATTATTTCTTATATGTATGTTGTTTTTGGTCAAGACCGCTGTGCGCCTACGAATCAATTTTAATCACTCAGACGAGTTTTTTTCTGCTGTTGGGGTTACTTTTAAATATTTATTTATACATTTTATGTCACCTACTACTTTTTTTAATTTCTACTATTTTTTTAAAAGTTGTTTTGCGTAAATTTTTTTTATCCAATAGCCTAAAGGCTACATTTTACTAGAGTGTGCGATTAGTAGTAGATTTTAAACTTTAAGTTGCTTTAAGTCCACTTTTGTGCCTTTATTACTCTTTTGTGCGCCTTCCACTCAATTTTGTCTCAGACGAGTTTTTAATGCATCACTGTAAATTTTGAACTTAAATTTCAATTTTATGTTACCTACTACATACCTTTTTCTCATAAGTTTTTATATTTTATGTAGATTTTTTGTCACCTGCAGATACGTTTTTCTGCTTTTATTGTGCATTTTTAATATATAATTTAATTTTTTATCGTCTGCCTACCAAACTCGATCTCTACTACTTTTTTAGCTTCTGCTACTTTTTTTAAATTTTATTTCTATTTATTTTTTTTTTTGATTTGCTTGCTATTTTTATGGCAAATTACAACACCCTTTTTACAATACCTTTAAAAATAATTAAGTATATAAGTTATAATTAATTGGCATTTTACCGACAAGAAAATATTTATTTTATGTTTTTGATAGTAAGCATTAAAAAATCCATGAACTGTTGTACAATTCTTTTTCAATTTAATTTAGTACTCTTCAGTAGTTTGCTTTAAATTTATACCTTTATCTACTATTAGAACAACATTTAAGTTGGACGAAACCATTGTTCATAATTCTTCATATCTTTATTAAAATATAGTACCCTTGCCTACTACTTTTTCTACAACATTTCCAAAAAAATGTTCATTGCTTTTTGTATTCACTAAATAGTACCGTTTTGTTTTTGTTCAAATTATATTTTCACCACTTTTTTACTGAACATACTAACTTTAGACTATTTTACTAGCCACTCTCTCGTAAAGCGCGAGCCTTTGGTTTCCCTTTCCTTCCTAGTTGCCTTGTCTCCTTTAGCGATTTTCTACCTCAGCTATTTTCAATTACACTTCGTTTTCTGACTTTTCCATAAATTCACTTTTTTCTTCAATCGCTTCTGGCGTGCGAGTCAAAGCTCTGCATACTTTTCGTCTTCTCTGCCCCTTTTGTTTCATATGTCTTCCATTCTCCGTAAATTGGCAATTAAATTAAATTGTATGCTGCCATTTTATGCAACACTGTAAGCACACCTTTCAAGCGAAAAACAGTCAGCGGAAAAATAGCACAAAATATTGCATTACTGCTAAATACGAGTACAAGTGGTTGGGTAACTAACAACCGATGAAGACGAGTGAGCGCGGCGAGTTGAAATAGTCCAAAAATAGCAGGGATGCTTGAAATAGTAATAGCATAAAAGTATTTACCTTTTCCTCGACAGCTATAACAATCAGCTACGCAGCGTTGCCACGACATTGCTGGAGCAAATTCAAAGCCGACGAAAGCAACGGAGAGAAGAAGAAGGAAAAACAAAGAAAAATAGCCGAAAATTGAGAGAAAAAGTACGCTGCCTGCCAGAATAAACATTGACGACTCTTACAATTCAACTGGCAATACTCGAAAATGTTGCTCATTTAGTTTAATGGTTAATGTTTCCGCTGCCTTTTTTGCGTTGCTTCCCTTTTTGTCCCGTAAATCGCAATTTAAGTGCGAGCGAAGTGGGCAAGAGCAAACTGCGCTGAGTGACAAGTGGTGGTAACGGCTAAATGACGCTGCTAAATGTAACCCAATGCGGCGCTTTCAACTTTCCGCTTACTTAGTGCCAAGTCTATGCCAACACTGTGCTTGTGCGTTGTGCCTGGATTTGTTTTGATAGTTTCAAGGGTGTCGTAAAATAAACGAGCGAGCGCCGAACGGAAATGAGACAAAGAAGTGAGAAATTGGCAGTAATGAATAAAGAGCCAGCATAAATGAGCAAGCGTCAGTATATTAGTGCTGAAGAACCGAAACCAGCTGGGGGCCTCCGAAGTGGTAGGCAGTTGTCCGGAGATCACTAAATCCTTTTTGAAAACTTTAGTGTTAAGCTGATGTGGCCACTCACCCTTTGTAGACTTGTCTGCGCTTTTCAATCCTACCATTTGGGTTCCAAACTTCGCTATTGACCGGCAACCATGTTTTCGAACTTTACATGATAAAGGCTGCCGTTATCTTGCGCTCAGGCTCTATCGCCTAATGTTGATTACAATCATTTAGCTTAATGCTGGCGGGTAATTTTAAATTACGTTCCCGCAGATAGCTGCGAAAGAAGAATGGTGCATCGCGTTAAAGACAAAAACGTGGCGTCTTTGCTTTGTGTTTGCCACACAAACACTTAAGCCGTTCATTACGCCCGATGGCTTAGTTACCCACTACACCACCATAACATAGCTCTTAATAGTGCTTCATAGCTTGCGTACTTCCTACGGCAAAACGTTAATTTTTCTTTTCAGAAGCATACATTTGCGCGCTAGCTTAATCACCAGATTAGTTGCAACGATATTTAAAGTGATTATGTGAACTTTATACAAAGTTCACAGACTTGTTTCCAAGTGGCTATCAAAATTTGTTGATAGTGTAGATAGCTGCGGGCAGCTAGGGTGCTAGTAATAAGATATATGTATGTAAAGAAATGAAGCGTCTTAAAGAAATTGTTACTTTAAGATAATATTAAAATTTTAGTGGTGCTCTGAGTTTAATTGAGAAGCAGTAATCAGTTCGAATACCAGTTGGTAATTATTTTCCGATTTTCAATTTGATGTCTCAATTACTTAAAATTGGCAAGGGTGTAATTTTTTTTAAGTCTGTCAACGCTGTGTTCTTAATATGTCTATGTGGGGCTCTAAGTTTAATTTAGGAGTAGCCATCTGTTCGAATATCGATTTCAATTTGATGTGTTCGTTATTGAAAATTGGTAACGGTGTAAGTTGTTATGTCAACGTTTTGTTCTTAATACTCCTATACATTGAAAACCTTCAGCCGTCTATATAAAAAGTGATGACGGTAGACATTTGGACCTTGGTTAGCCAGACCATTTCAAATTATAATTTTGTACGCTCAACTATGGTTCTAGAAAATATCAGGGGTTTCGCTGTCTTCCTCGTAAGAATCCTGAGTAGTTTCGTCTGATCAGCCTTGCTTGCCCTAATCGGTATTAGTATCATTTACATCTGTGTCATTAAACCTAAATTTGGCAACATTGTTTATTGTTGTTAAAAAGAATACAGTACTTCAACTGCTTTAAGTTCAGCGGCGGCTCCAAAACTTTGAGATGTTGTGTTATAATGAAATTTGGCAACGTCGAAAAAATTTTGCAACTGGAAAGCAAATTGTGCCAATATTACCACAAATCCCTTTCAACAAATTAAATTTTCCTTTAAATTTACAACTCATGCACTGCTGAGAAACTTGGCAACGGCGCATTGAGCTGCTAATGCCATACACTTACATATACTACATGATCTCCATATGTATGTGTAAATACATGTATACATTTAAATCAATAGCCAACAATTGAACTTATGTACATACACCGAAGGACTCTCGAGTGCTGAGTAAGCGCATGAGTAAGCATATGAGGATTACACTTAATAATAAGTATGTACGTGTTGCTGTCGGCTGAGTGCCACTAAGCAGCTGAACTTCTTGCTGTTGTTGTTGCTGTTGTCCTATTTCACTGCTAACCGCAGATATGTCTTGTTATTTGCTTGTAAGTGCTTTATTGTTCTACACTGTGCCACATGCGTGTGTGTATGTGTGTGCGCTATAAGAGGATATACGCTTATACATACATATGCATGTATACATATATGAGTGTGCTTATTTCAAAATTTAATAAATGTCGTCTTAAAAATGTATATAGTATATTTACACACATACTTAGCTAATAACAAGCGCTGTAATGTTAGAGTTTACGACAGCGAGAGGGAGAGTGAGAGAGCCTACATTTAGGCGCACACCAAAAACACATGTTTTCAATGCGTGCAACACCAACAGCATGGAAGTGAAATAATATAATAAGCAAAGTTTCGATATAAAACACTTATGATGTGTAGAACAAGCGCATATATTTTATTATCCTTGCACATATGCCTGCGTCTGCGCATGTATATGTGAGTGCGTGCGCTTGCTACTGCTTGTCATAAGTGCTGGAATGCTGCTGTGTGTATGCCGAAGAATGCCGTGCTTTATTATTAAACTTTTGCCGCTACTCAGTCTTAGAAAGCTTTGTTGCTGTTATTGTTATTGTTGTTATTTGAATATCATACACATTTTCTACGTTCTTAGTACTGTTCGAAAGAATTTACGCCATTGTTATATGAAACACAACCACGCGCTTATAATATACCACATACAGTATGAGTATGCATGTGTAAGTGTAATTATTGACACAGCTTTTTGCGGTTGAGCAAACATATGCCTGCTATGGTAAAGCTTTAAATGCGTTAAGCAAATTAATATTTTATACAAATTTATACATAAAAATCACTTAATAATATTTGCCATAAATATTTGTGTGCGAAAATTCTTCAGAAATTATTCTAATACTTCATTTATGGCTCTGCTGAGTGCGTCTCTAACAAATTTTCGTCATTTTCGATTGAGCTGGAATTCTACAACACCAATAAGCGCCTTAAAACATTTTCCAAACTTCTAATTGCCATTTAATGCAACAACAATACCCTAAGCAGCTTTATGCTAAGTTTTGACAGTAAGGTTAAAGCTCTGAAACTACCTTTCCTTTTTGAACTTTTTGTCAATTAAAAATATATATTTTAAACTTTTTGATTAGAAATTTTGCTCAGAAAGTTTTAAAGCTCTAAAAATATGAAAAAACTTAATTTTCAAAGCTTTTGCAGTTTTACAAAACTTAATTAAATACCTTTAATTCTCGCGGAGAATATCTTAATTTTTGGCAACAGTAATGAAAGATCCACGGATTCATTATTTTTATAATTTTAGGAAATAGATAATAATTTGTTGCAGCTTTCTAAAAATTAGTAAACAAAAAGCTCTTAAGGAAAATATAACCGCAAAGAACAGAACTTCCATTGCATAGCAAAGACCCACGGTTTAGTTTTTTTTCAGTATTAAAAAAAAAATAATTTCTTGGAGCTTTTTAGTAATTAGTGAGCAAAAAGCTCGAGAAGAAAGCATAAAAACCTTAAACAAAGCAAAAGCTTAAGTTTCAAAGCTTTTGCTGTTCTATGTAATTTTTACCACTTACCACGTTACCACTTCTTAGTATGCTTTTGAGCAAAATTTTCACGATCTCGTCGATCCTCTAGAAAAGATGATTAATTCCCTTTTAGAATTTTTTAATTTTCTTCCATAGAATTATTTAAGATCCAAGGATTTACTTTTTTATTTATATATATTTATAAAAATATTCTTTCGTGCTTTCCGATAGGTGCTAATTGTAAAGCTCGGAAGGAAATCACAAAAGCCTAGAACAGAACTTTCCTTACATAACAGCAAATTTAGTTTTTAGCGTATGATTTAATTTCCAGAAATAGAAAATAGTTCCTTGAAGCTTTCTAGAAGTTGGTAAGCAAAAAGATCGAAAAGGAAGCAACAGAATTTCTGAAAAAGAAAAGTAGTTCCTTTGAGCTTTCTACTAACCATTGAGCAAAAAGCTCAAAAAGAGATTAAAAAAGCCCGAAACAAATACAAACTTAATCTTTAAAAACTTTTGCTGTTTTACAAAGCGGTTTCCTCTCGATCTCACTTTGCTCTCACTTCCTGGTCGTTTTATGGCGCAATACATTATTTGTAGTAATTTTCTAAACCAAAGCGTAACATATTTTCGATCTCCGCGGCTTCTCAGGTTTCTTGTGGTCTCAGTGAGCATTGATTTTAAAGATTGATCCGCACCTTAGGCGCTGTTGATTTATGAACATCTTCTAGTGTATGTATTTTGTGTTATTTCGGACAACTTAAGGGCTGAACATGACGTTGAGCAATGAACTGCCAAGCTTTCAATTATCCCTCTAATATAAATTTAGCGGTTTTCGAATGCTTTTTAGCAAATAAGCCTTGCGAATGCAGAAATCGACAGTAGTCGCTTCTGTTGAAGGTCTCAAGTGTCCCCGCCGCGGAAGTAATCGCTAAACAATTTGGAATGAATTTGAATTGAAACTTTTGGGAGGCTAAAAGCAAAAGTTTTATTTTAAATTGAGCGCACGCGTATGGCAAATGCCAATCCAATGAGTGAGGTGGTGTGTGGTGGTAAACGTAGAGCGGCGGAAGGAGTTCACGGTTTTGTGGTGGTGGTGTGTGTAATATGCCAAGCGCTGGCCTCAATGCCAAACAAAGAAAGTTACTAAGGAGGCTTTTAAATTATGAATGTTTCGTAGCGAGAGAGGGTGGGGAGTGGAGTTTTGGGAATTTCCGCACACAGACGGCGATAAAAAATGCACGACAACCAACAAGAGCGCTCAATTGGTGTGAGTGGAAACGAAAACTGTCAAAAAAAAAAGTCAACTTAAATGCCAAAAGAAAATTATTAAATGTTTTTTGTTGTGTCAAAAGTTTCAAGGAAAGGTCGTGGCTAAAACGAAAGTCGGAGAAAAATAAAAATATAAAAACTTGAAAAACTTACAGGTTGCCGAAGATGGGGTTGCTTAAACAGCAAAAGTGGCGTCTGCTTTGGCAAATAATACCAAAATATTACATAAGAATGAAGGCTGTAAAATTACAACAACAAAAACCGAAAGCAACAGCCAAGATTGGCGCACGCTTAGTAAGACAATGCTTCCTTCATCCTTTCGCCACCGGCTGGATGCCTTAAGGGCGGATACACACAACTTGCTGATAAAAAAGCGTCACAAGCCATCAACCCGGCTGACAGGCGACCGAGCGACCGACTGCCAAGAGTCACAGTTGCTGAGTTGCTGAGCGAGCAACCTCCCGGTCGGCGTGCGCCTGTTGCCAGCCCTGCGGTGGGGGACTTTTACTAGTAAAGAAAAGTTTAATTAAATATTTTTTGTGCTTGTACAATTTCTTCATTTTTCTTGTTATGTGTTGTGATGCATGCCAGCATTGCAATTTAATTAAAAATACATTTCCGCAAGGCTAGTGAAATTTTTACTCAAGCAGAAGAAGAAGAAGAAGAAGAGTAAGGACTGCTCTTCACTGCTGCTACACTTGTATGTGTGTTGAATGTGCTGTTTTAATTTTTTTTTACATTGTTGTTTTTGTGGTCAAGTGTGGACACTTTCGGTTTTGTCTTCATCACTGCAATGAGTAACTCTGTGCCATAGAAATGGGTTAAATTTTAAACTCGAGAGAAAGACGTGTGATATTGATAAGGTCCTTAGCAGGGACATAGCATCTAAACAGTCCTTGCATTCAGTTCTTAAATTTCTCAAGCAAGATAGAACCTATCTACTCTTGGCTCAGCAAGCACCTCCGAATTTCCACCAACTGATATCTCTATGAAGCAGTTGAGACACAGAGTGCCTTTCGGTTTTGGCAATACAATGTCTCACAGGGTTAAAACCTATTATTTTGTCTCAATATATTTTCAACAGAATTTTCAAAGCTCTCAAGACTAGCATTATCGATATTTAGGTTTGCATTATCACTTACCCTTGTTTAAAGTGAGCCACGCTTTTCAGTAGTTGTCTAGGAAATGAAACAAAACTTTGTGAAAAGCTTTAAAGCTTTTAAGGCGGACCTAGCTTAGCCTTTAAAGTGTCACCCTCCATACTTAGAATGGATAACAATTCTCTCAAATGCTTTCCTAATTACGTTGTAATCTTTCGTCTTAAACATTTTTAACTGAATTTCCAAAGCTCTCCAGACCAACCTCTACCTAGTTAATGAAGATAAAGTTTGTAAAAAGGTTTTAAGGCTAGCTTAGCTTAATAAGGTTAGGGGGTACCACATTTCTTAAAAGTCTCCAGGAGTTGAGATTTAAGCATGCAGTTTTATAACGGTGGCTTAGCTGAATGATTACCCTTACATAGTTAGAATGGCTAGGTCTTTCGAAGGTCTCCAGGAGTTAGAGCTTGTGATAGCAAACTTACTTAAAGGCTCCTGAAAGGGCATTTAGTCCACTGTCCTTATATATAGGAGAACATTCCAGTGACAAGAACAAAGCTTGTAACTAACTTCGTTTCGGCTTCGGAATTAAAACGGCCAACTTATATTTATTCAAGTCGTTTTTTCTCCAAAAATTTGGTTATCTTACCGAGCTGCATTTACAGCTTCATCTGTACCCTTAATATCAATCCGATCCCTCAAGCCCATTTAATTAGCTAATTTAAAGCACTCTTGCCACTCAATCAGCGCTCTCAGTCAGGCTGCAAGTCCTTAAAGTTCATTACTAAATTAGTGCTTTGACAGTAGAAACTTCAGAAGAGCCCAATTAGAGGTCGAAGCTATTAAATCACAGCTATAAAAAGTTGAAAACGTAAGAGACGGAGACGGAGATGGAGAGGGAGCAGAGAGCACAGAGCACAAGCGAGTTTGCGAGAGCAAAGCAAGCTCGCTAAACTTCACTTAAGCAAATTGCATTTGCTTAAATCACATGCAGAGCCAGTACAATGTTTTCTTTTCGATTTTTCACATCCCCAAAAAAGTACTATAGGAGTCCGCACAATAAAAATAGCAGTTAGTAGCAGAAAGTTAGTGTGAGTACTTTGTAGGAAGTTTGGCGCGCCGAAGTTTGGGACAAGAAAATTTGTGCTGCGGTTGCTTCGCATGGCGATACCATATAGTTATTGCTATTGCTGTTGTTGTTGTTTTTGATTTTGTAGTTATTTGCAATCAATTTCGCAGAGTTGCAACGAAAGTGCAGTGGCAAAGTTTGCCGAGCAGCAGACTTGAAAGCAATTGGCTTTGAGGACGCGCAGGTCGTATGAGCAAAAGGAAAATTAACGGTGCTTGGTTACTTGTTTTTGTTTTTGTGTGCAACAACACAGAGTTGCAAAGAAATGTGCTTAAATTGTATTACACGAAAATTTCCACTTTGTCAAGTGCATGTGCACTTGGTTGAGCTGAACGAACAGCCGCAAACACACACACACATTTGGGAGGTTGCAAGCTGTGGCGTGCTTACAGCACATTTACGCATGTGTGCGTGCGTGCGTGCGTGCGTTTAGATTAGAAATTTTGCAACTTTAACTTTTTGCCACATAAAGAAGCCACACATACACATGCCACTTTATGTGAACCCTGTACGTGAGTGTGTGTTTGTGTGAGTTGCATACGAAGACTCACGCCCGTGTATAGTTTCGTGCCAGTATGCAGTGTGGTGGCGCTCTCAAGGCACTCAAGTGTAAGCAACTAGCTCGCATACACACACACAAGTACATGCACCATGAGGAATTCTTCTAGCTACATATATGTTGCATACTGCACGGCGCTAGGAAGCCACAAATTCATATGTAAAACATGCTTGAGGCTACGCACAGCGGTCGTTGTAACCTGAACGGCTGCCAAAGTCAGTGGCACAGTTGCGCATGCACATAGGTGTGTTTCAATTGTAGCAGCATTTCAGGCGCACAATTTTGTGACTCACAAGTTTGGCCAGCATTTTCAAGTATTTTTGCTTTCTTTGCACAAAAGTTTGCCACTAAAACAGTGCACATTTAGATAGAGCGATTTAGGAGCAACTGGGGGCATGCAAGTTTTGCGAATGCCGCAAGTAAGGGCTTGAAATGTAGACAGGAATGGCAGGCATTGGCGAGCTGACTGAAGTTCAGGAATTTGTTACAAAGAGATGGCGCTTTATGTTTAGACTGAAAAATATAAGTAAAATAAAATTTGATGAAGCAGCGGTGGCTTCTTTTCAAAAGAGACTATTTTTTAACTCAAGTTATACAGTTAAAACATCGAGTTTCCAAATTTTCTTAAAGCTCAAAACTTAAAGTAGTCAAAAGTACGCCATGTTTGTATACTTCTTCGCAAAGTTCCTACTTTATACGGTCTTCTAAGTCTCTTTGATTCGGCAAAATTTTTAACCTAGTAGCTTAGAAGAACCCAAAACCATGTAATAATAATAATGCCCAACGATTACCCTCCTCCCGCTCAACCGACGCGCGGGGCGCAATCCGCGAACGAGCGGAATTAGTCGAGTCATAAAAGGCAAGAGAGAGAAACAAAAATTTCAACAGCCAAAATTAAGAATTAGATTAAAGTTTATAATTTTTAAATATTACTTGTTAAGAGTAGATAAAATAATTTTTTTAATGGTAAAGAGAGAATCTTTTAGATGAAATGTGTTGGAATGAGAATTGAAATCGTGTCATATACGGCGGAATGGTTCGTTTAATTCGAAATTTGTTGTAGAAAATTTTAAAAGTAAAGGTTTAAACTGCCTGGTAGAGCGAGTGGGAATGTTAAAATTAATATCAGACAAGAGAGATGGGCTACAGACTGACCCATTGATGAGTTTTACAAGAAATATTATAATATATAGGTACTGTCTCTCGTTTGAATTTCAAACCTTTACGAAAAGCGTTAACCTTTGCTCTTACTTTCTTATTCTTAAGTCCGTGGACTTAGACTAAATGTTAACCAAAAACAATTGACCATCAGTACATAGTTATAGGCTGAATTGTTTACCTCAAATCGATTCGGAATAACTTGAACTCCACTTCTCTTCTTATCCATGGACATCTGACATCTCTAGGTTCCAATCAACCGAACTGTGAACCACCGAATCAATCATCATTATCTGTTTATGTAAGACTCACTCTTTTTTTTTTTGTTCCAAAACAGTAAATGAAGCCAAAGTAATCTGAGCTATCACAATCAAAGCGAGATTAAGAAAGATATCTAGAAATAAAAAACATTAAAGGCAAAAAACGACCGTACCGTAATTATAAAGGAGCAGCAAAATTACAGAATAAAAAGAGCAGTATAAAAAAAGGTGTGGATGACCAATAATTTAATTCTGAATAACGAAAATTAAGTGTATATTACTTAATCTAATTGCATTAAATTTATGTCTGTCAAGAAACTTGATATAATACCTCCCAAGTCTCAATGAAATCCATCTAAGATATTTTTGAAATACTCTGCTCTCCACTTAAACTTTCTAAGCATTATTTGCTTTGCCTCCGGTGTGCGAATTAGCTGCTTGCTTGTATTTCGCTCTCTCACTGTCGGGTGGGTGGCTTCGCTTTAATTGGCCCGCTGCTCGTACGGTCGTCGGTGTTGGTGTTGGTTTGGGTCTGTGAGACACTTAGAAAACTTAATTAATTTTAACACTTAATTGAATTGTGATGCTCCATTAACAAGCGAGCATTTTATGTACTTGAAAAGATAGCATGCACAACAAAAATAACAACAGCAAAGAGGCCTTGAATAAAATTGTGCTAAATAAAGGCAAGGAAAGCAATATTTTGTATTTGTGTGTGTGTCGGGCATATTTGCATGCCATTGTCGCCTGTTAACGGCGCACGCGTACAATTCTAAATACATAATATTTGTCTATTTATAATTATAATTTGCCTGGCTGTTAATTGCACTTGCCTTGCGTAACCCAAAACAGCTGCAGCTCACTGCGCCTAATCTTCTTGCCTCTCTCCGTTTAGGATGGCTGTTGTCGCCGAAGCTTCCATTGACTTGTACTCTCTATTACTCCAGTTTATTGTTACTTTGGCTGCGTGCTGTCGGCTGCCTTTTGAACTCCGCTGGTGCGTTGGCAGCACGTTGCATATCCCCAGGCTGCTGTGTCCTTGTGTGTAAATAGAGCGAGAAAATTCAATTAACTCGTCCAAATTGCTCACTTGTTAAAAGCATAAAACTTGCTGGATATTTGTAAACAAAAACATTTGTTGTCCAAATGAAGTTATGGATATTTTTTGTTGTTAGGTGGATTTTTGTGCTTTTTCTTCGCAAATAATTGAGTTAAGGTAGCTGGACGGCAACTTTAGTGAATGAAATCAAGCTTCAGCGTCGTGGCTGTGGGAAGTTTGCACATTGGAAGCGTTTTTGATTAAAAGTTGAGCGTGATCGATGTGAAAATAGCAAATTTCAATCTATTGGGTAGTCGAACAAGTCCTTTCGTAGTTCTAATCAAACTTCAACTAATTTTTTCTTATATTTATAATAATAAATAAATAAACAAATATGTACCATTCTCTTCGACCACTTTTTGCTATTTTTCCGCTAGAGACATTATTCTATCAGTGTAGAACTTTTCTGGTTTCCCGGCGAAAAACTGCGACAAGTAATTTTCACAGTCTTGTGATGAAGCCAACTTTACTCCATTAAGGGAGTTGTGTATTGATCGAAACAATCAATAGTGGATGATCCCTTTCCCTTCTCAAAAAACACTCAACATAACCTTTCTAGTCGTCAATTCTGGCTTTGCGACTATTTGTTCAGCTTCACCACGCTTGGACCATGATCTTTTTTGCACTTTAATGTCGTATTCGATCCTCGTTTCGTCTCCTTTTACCATTCGCTTCAGAAATGGGTCGATTTCATTTCGTTTCAGCAATGAATCGCAAAAGTTAATTCGGTCCATTAAATTTTTCACAGACAATTTATCGAGCTTCATTTTGTAGCCAGCCTTTTTAAAAGGTTCAAAACCGTTTGATCATGAATGTTAAGTTGTTTATCGAAGTCATGGCTGCTTATGTGGCGGTTCTGATCAATATTTTTCATAATTTCATTGACTTTTTCAACGATAGATCGGACAGAGCGAGGTGCATCTGATACTGCATCGTCTCCGTAAACTTCACAAATTTCGTTGGTGGCTTGTGTGGCATTCTTCTCTTTTTTGTACAAAAATTTCAAAATATATTCACTTATTTTTGAACAATTGTAGCTTTTTTCAACTTCCCAGGAAATTAACTTCTTTTTTGGTTAAATGAAGCTTACAATCTCACCTTTCTAACAGTTTTCTAAATAATGTGATTGTTAGCACTGGCGATATACGACTACAACGACATCTATTGACAAAATACGTAAACACTTTTTCGACTAACTAATATTATATATCGGTTACAACAGAACTTAGCCTCCACTTACTTGTTATAATTAAATTTTCACCTTTTGTTTGAATGTTGTCCACACTTGACTCACTAAATATCACTTTGTGTTTGAGCGAAAATTTATTAACATTTAATTTTTGCATAGCCTGCTATCAATTAAACCAAATTCTATAAATATTTTTAATTACATTTATTGTTTGTTAATATTTCACATATGGCCACAATGATAATTAGCCGCGTAAAATTCATTAAAAAGCACTTAAAGTACTGAATTATTGAAGTTTCATATTTGTTTTGTGGTCAATTTGAGTTGAACACTTGTATTTATGCAAAGTAACAAAAAAAAAAAAAAGTTGAAATTAATTTTATGCGCAATCAAGCACTGCATAAAAAAATAGGAAAATAGCGAGGGGGCGTGTGAATAATACAGTTAATTTTGATTAAAATTAATAATAAAAAGTTGTCACCTAATATATTTTTAATTAGTTTTCAGTATCATACGA
>NW_017534642.1:789891-853316 GCF_001853355.1 Bactrocera latifrons
TTACTTTTTATTTTTTATTTATACATTACAATTAGTTAAAATAAAAGAAAGAACTAACAAGCAACTTGAATATGAAGTTTAAAGTATAATTACAAAATTACAAAACTGCTATGAGAGTATTGGCCAATTTGAAAGATCGCTGGGTTTAAGGCGTTTGAGTTGTCTTGGTGGGCCATTTCTAGAAGTTAGCATAGCTACTTCTTCGTTACAATGCTGTAGAAATCTTACACTATGTGCTGTTGCAATTTTTAATATTTCTGCGTTAACCGAGTTTATGCCTAGATCACGCTCTATATCAGCACATCTACAATACCAAGGCGCTTTGACAATTAGTCTTAGTACTTTGTTTTGAAATTGTTGGCTGACTTTCTTATTGTTTTCGTAAGTACATCCCCAGAGTTGTGCACCAGAGCTCCATATCGGTCGGAGTATTTGCTTATAGATAAGTACCTTATTTTCGATGGATAACACTGATTTGTTACAGATTAACCAATTATAATTTTTTATTATTATTTTTAGTGTTATTAATTTTATTTTATTTTTAATTGTTTTTTTTTTTTTAATAATTCATTTTTTAACCACAAAATCAGTTTAATTTTTGCATTGGCCGCGCGTATCAAGAGCTATCTCTGACACACTTACACTTAGGCACAAGCATATGTTAGTGTGTGCTGCTGTGTGCAACCAACAATATTATTGGTTTCATAAATTTCTGCTGTTTTTGTTGCTGCCTTTGGAAAATTGTACAAATCGCTAGTAAATTATGCGTAAATTTTATAATAAATTAAATTTATTTGGCGTTAAATGCTTGCTTGTTGTTTTTGTTGCACTTGTTGTTTGCTTAGTGGCATCGCTGTCCAAGTGTAATCTGTCATTTATTGTTGTAATTCTAAAATTTAATAATATGCAGCTGCCAAACGAATTAGTCTAACGGTGTATTTTGTGTGTTTGTGGCTTTTAGGCTGAGCTCGAACTTAATTGAATTGGAAACATTTTCCGGCGAATTATGCGTGGAAAAAATAATGAATTTGTTATCAAATAGTTAAAAAAAATTTATTTAATTTAATTTAATTTTGACAACTGTGGCAGAAAAAACACGAGGAAAGGTAAAAATTTATAAAAAATTATTTAAAAAAAATTAAAAAATCATAAAAAATATTAGGTAATAGAAAAAGTCTTTTCGCATTCCTGATCAAACTTCATCTTATTTTTTTTTTATATTTATATGGTAGCACTGAATATATACGATTGCAACGAAGACTAGTGACAAAATACGAAAAAACTCTTTCGACCACCCAATATAGATATTTTATTGTTTTCACTTATATAAAATCCATCAAGTCAAATATTTGCATATAAAAAACATCAAACGTTTTTCTTTTTCTTGCTTCAAAGTGGTTTTCGAGTCACGCATCATCATCACTCTTCATCCCGTTGCCTTTGTAGCGCATTAAAATGTCCAATTAAAATGAAGCCCATCTCATCCTTAGTTATTGCCTTCAAATTAAGTCGCGCTATTACTTTAAATTGGCTTCTAAGTAATCGGCACATCCCTACTGTGCTGTGCAGCAACACCCCACCCCCACACACAGCTTCGTTTTTTCTTCCACGCCACTGCGCAGTAGGCTGCTTTCAGCGCGCTGCCAAGCAATCATAAACAAGGCCACATTCTCCCAACACAGCCGTCCTGCTGGGCTACTCAATTTTGGCAATTCGCATTCGTAAATCAAACGAATTTACGACAAATTAGTATTTTTAGTTGTCATGCGGCTTGTGGCATACTTCGGCTGCCCTCCTACCCTCAATCTGCCCCAGTACGTCGCCTTTTATCATTACTGTCATTGCCTTATACTTCGTTTGTCCACCCATTTTGGTGTTAGTGCAATTTATTTGCGGATTTTCTTCGCCGTTTGGTCGTTTGGCTTCGGCTATTTCTTGTTTGTTGACCTTCAATTTTTTGTAAATTTCTTTAAATTAACCTCGGCGTGCTCTTGTGCATGGAGACACTATTGAAATTGCTTTGCGTCGTTGCAGGCATTCCATTATTTCTTTTCTTAACTCAGTACACTCTCCTTTTTATAAAGTACTCTTTTCAGACCTAACTGCAGCGTGTTTCTCCCCTTGTGGTCTGTGTCTTCGGTAAGCATAATATTAATCCTCGCATTTGCTCTTTTAGCTAATATCTTATCATTAATCCGAAATTTGGGACTCTCGCGTTTACAAACACTCCCGGGTAATAAAAGACCTTGTTGTAGCTTCCATGTAAGAGGAGATTTAGTAAGGGAGAGGAAACTAGAAAAGTTTTAGACAGTAGTGCTGACAAACAGAATCGGCCGAAAAATAATTCTCATGAAGTCTCTTTACAGTAAATTCTGTTCGATCGTACTCAATGCGTTTGGGAGTTAGTATATAGAAAATCTCCCTTCTAATTCTTGGTACCTCAAGCGTGCTATATCTAAGGAAGAGGTTCATCTAATCCGTTTATTTTGTGATATTTGTAAAAAAAAGTCGTCTCCTTGTTTTTTTTAATTTTTAGGAAGAAATGTCATTAGTTAAGCAGCACTTGCTCTGGTATAGCTCTATATGTAGTGACTAACGGCGATAGGTTCCGTTGCTTTACTAGAGTTTGGAGTGTAATGCGCTCCCAAAATGTTTTATAGTAAGTCTGTTTTGTTATATAAATCCTTACTAATCCTAAGTAAGTTGGAATTCCGCAGACTACCAAGCTGTCAAAACTCCAAAACTTCCTTTGGCGGAACGGTGGCTACGCTTGGGCGTAACCAACCCAAAAACAAAGCACTAAAGCTTTGACTGCAGGCTCAT
This sequence comes from Bactrocera latifrons, assembly GCF_001853355.1. NCBI lineage: Eukaryota > Metazoa > Arthropoda > Insecta > Diptera > Tephritidae > Bactrocera > Bactrocera latifrons. The sequence continues at coordinate 792,715 of NW_017534642.1, forward strand.
AACCTCACCTAATCGATGTTTGGAGCTCGCTTCCGCCCAGTTCTCGTGTTCACCGTCCGGTCTAGAGCGAACTCGATTCGTTTAATCTATTAAAAATTCAAATATACAGCAATTATGCTTGTCGCACATTCACCTTCACATTACAACAAAGTGTTTTTCCTTTCATCTTGTTTTTGTATTAACTGCAAATTGGTATTCAGGAAATTGAGCATTTAATGAAATTACTTTGCATGCATAAAACAAAACTTCTATACGCTCGGTCCAAATGCAAATGTGGAAATGTTGAAATGGGGAAATGGCAAAATTAGTAGCTGGATGAGATGAACTGCCATACACACAGCTACATACACGAGCATATGGCAGTCATGGACATCAATCTCTATAAAAGCAAGCGCTGGAGCTCGTTGGGGCGCCAGGCGGGCCAAGACGACCAGCATGCTCTGTATACATTGAGGTGTCAGTCAAATGAACACAAGCCTGCCTGCTCTCTCTTATTCATTGTCGCTTTCACTCTCTTTGGCTTTGTTTGGTTCGCTCGTTAATTGGGCTTTTCAATTCTCCACCTATTAACGAAATTTAGTTTGTCATTGCTGCATTTAACTTATTTCCGTTCGAATCAATTAATTTTTGCTGCTCACGGTAGAAGTCATTGCCGTTAAATGCGTAGCTATAAAAGTGTTGAAGAAATATTTTTTCTTCTGCTTTGCTGTAACGGAGTGTGAGCTGTGCTGATTTGAGCCAATCAAATAAGTAAATGCATAAATCGGCAAATTTCCAAATCCACAACTGACCAAATCTGCAACGCTTGCGTCCCTCTGGCCAACACACCAACCTTGATATTCAGTAATTCTTCCCACTCAATATCAATTTGCATTTACCTTTGGCGTCTTTCTCTGGTTACCGACTCCACACTAGGCGCCGTCCAGTTCCACTCAGCTCGTTTGAGCTCTGCTTTGCTCCGCACAAATTCATTGGAATTAGTCAATAAAGCAATTAAACAAGAGGCACGTACTGCTCGAAAGGATGTCGCATGATTGCTTACCTGTGCCACATTCATATTTGTACACACCGATACAGGCGTATCCCCTGTACCCTACGTGTGTGTGTGCTTCATACTCTGCCACCCACACGGCTACGTGCCGGGATCTCAGCAAGGATATCTCACACGTGAAGTAGAAGCTTCCCATCAACTTCGTTGGCAAATGTATCGCTTCGGCGCCTAGGTAAACATGTCGTCTAGTTTGTTATGTGTGTTTATTCGGGCCGACCAGGCGAGCTTGTGAAAGTGGTACCAAAGGAAGCCGGCTCTGTGTGGGTTTGGCACTGTGTACATATTTATTTATTTGCACAGCACTACAGATATGGCAAATTTCAATTACGAAAAAATCAGGAAGACAAAAAACTAGTTGGGAAAAATATGCGAGAAGGAATTCAAGTGGACGAAGCTCCAGAAGAAGGTATTTGCAGCCATTCTGGGAGCACTCAATAGCAAAATGTTGTAGCAACGGGAGGCGAACTAACGTCACATGGGCGCTATTGATTGGATTGGCGCTGCAAATAAGGACGAAGTTTTAGTCACCATTTCGGGCATGCACTGTGACAAACAGATTTATTGAGCAAACGAGCAAACAATGACAGCACGATAGAGTCTTTTACAGCTTGATTCTTGCACTCAAATGCCAGAAAGGCAAAAAATTTAACAGCATAACTACACTTTAGCGTGTTTAAAGTAGTAGTTGGTGCGTTGGACACCGAAAAGCCTAGTCTAGATGCGCTGCTAGTGACTGAAGGGAATGTCGAATAATTTTTCTGTTGCTGGAGTCAAAGCTGCTCGAGAGCATAGTCAATGCAAGCCTTGTACTTGTGCGAAACAATTTCCATATATGTATATCCGTTGTTAGCAACCCCAACTTCCTAGAAATTTCTTCGAAAGACCAATGCTTAATATAATTTTATAGTTGAAAGGAAAGGTTCTGATGATTCTAATCCAATATGAGTTACAACATTCGAACGTTGAGACTGCTCCTTCGTGCTCACTAAAGGCTTACTAATGCAAAATGATTAAAAAAAATTGTCATATACATGGAGAATGTTTGAACTCTTGTTAAAAGATCGAGTCGAATAGTGCAAATAGTTTGAAAAGCGGAATGTGCTCGCGTAAAACACCAGAGAACTTAAAACAGCTCCAAAGAAGTCAGATTTACAGTTGAAGGGATCAATTTACATTATCAGTATGGCAACCACTGACTGTTTCCAAAGAACTTTCCAGTTTTTGCTTACAGAGAAATAGCATGATCGCTATGATAGCCGTTTGCGATGAAACTATTCAATGGAGAGTATCTTCAAGGACTTTAGATCTCAGAAAATACACATTTCCATATTGTCAGTTAGCTGTGTAATAATTAGTGACCTACATTATCTTGTAAGCTTCTGCAAGAGTAAGTTGATCTCCGAATTCAGAGGCAAAACATTTCACAAGAAATTATCTTTCTGCACAGAGTTTCTTTCTACGCACTCTCTAAATTTGTCATACTCTCTTTTTTCCTCTCAGGATATGCCAAGGGCGGATCCAGAGTAGAATATGGGAGGGAGTGGGATGAACAAAATTATTTTTTGCTTGGAACTCAAAGTACTTTTCTACGCTGAGTGTTATTTATGATGTAAATAACGTATAACTCTCAAATTTAGGGGGTGGGGAAGACCCTCCACAGTACCACCTCCAGATCTCCCGTGGATCCGCCCCGGGAATATGCTACGAATAAGCCTAAAATATCACGTATTTTTGACAAATCAGCGTTTTTCCAATGCTACCGCCTAAATTCGGTACAATGTTGCTTAATCTTACGTTACCCTAATATGAGGCAAATATTTTATCTCTAAAAGCAAGCTTAATTGACTATTTAAATATAAATTTAGTGCCAACGGTAAACGAAGAAAAAGAGACCACAGAAGAAATCTGGTCTTAAAATAGTTGAACAATGTAAGCAGCCACCATAAGCCTCATGCTGCGACACCGCTCAGCCACTCACTTAGTTAGCAACTGGAGCAGCATTGCGCTACGTGGTTGCCGTTGTTTGAACACGTGGATTTGCAGATGGCAAGACAAGCAACAAAGTGCCACTACAGAGTGCAGAAGAAGGGGTCGGGGGATCTCGGGTGGCGCGGTGGTGTATTGCAAGAGTGCGAAACAGTATTTATGACATTCAAATTGAGTTAGTAAAAGTGCGCAACGTGACCGCCTGATATGTGGGATGAGCCGCTGCTATGGAGCAATCAAGCCGATGGAGGGGAACTAAATCCCGCGACTAAAAAGCAACAGGAATTGGAAGCACAAACAGCGCAACATAAAAAAGCGGCTTAAGTGAGATGAGGGAATACAAATCTGTGACAGGCGGCAATTGGGGAACTGGGGTGGATCAAGGCGTGTTTAAAAAAAATATAAACGATGGAGTGGTGTGAGTTGTGGACGTGAGTTAGTCGATGAGCGGTGTTTTAGGTCATATATAAGTGTGTTTGTGTGTGTGGAACTGCCGTCGCACGAACGACGACGAATGTGTTTCAACATTTTGTTAAGCAAATGTTGCGGATTTGTTTGTCATATCGTCAGCTGTCGCGGCGGGCACCACTACAACACAAAACAGCAACAATTGCAACAACAAAACCAGCAGCGACGTGACTGCTGTGAATATTGCCAGCAGCTACATTTGTCAAAAAAACTCCATAAAAGCCATGTTGTTGTAGTTTTTGTTGCTATTTATTTACAATACTCACATTACGAAAGCAGAAAAAAATTGAAAAAATTTCTTGCCACATTTACGCTTTCTCCACTCATACTTTGTGTGGGTCTATGTAGTGTACTTTCCCTCTGCCGTGTTGATATCATTATTTGCATTTCTGCCGAAAACGAGATCAAAAGAGATTTTCGTCTCAACGAAAGCTGCGCTGTCTATATTCAGCATTAACCACGTACCCCTCTCTTCTGTTTTTTTTTTACTGCTTTTGTCCTCATCTCCCTCTTTTGTTGTCTTTGTAGTTGCTCAGCGTTTTTTCTTCTGCTTTGTCATATGCTAATCGCCTGGAAGTGATTGCATTTTGCATCATTTCGCCTTTGTATTCCATCATGCGCAGGCCAAGTAATGGAGTGTGGCGGAGGTGTGCGGTGTGGGTGCCGAACATTGAAGGTTACATCGCATTTAAATGTGACTCATCCGAAGACATACTAATTTTCACAAGACATACTAAATTTCATCATGATGAAGTTTTCTGAAGTCGTATAGAACACTTGTATATCGAATGGTCCGTAAGTAATTCTCCAGTGTCAATTTCCATAAAGTGTTCGGTTGTAAATAACTCTATAACGGAAAGAGATTGGAAGCCCTCTAAATTCACCAAAAGTGTAGTTAATCGTACTGCCTCTCTAAATCTTTTCGACCGAAAGCACCTCGCGTCGGATTTCCGAAACAGGTGGGTGCTCGCTTCCTCATATTAGAAAAGTATGAATGAACTGACAGCATCCGATGAATGCTAAATAGAGTAGAGTTTGTAACTTATTAGCCTCGGCGCAGCTGGTGCAATCTGCTCTTCTTTGGTGTTCGCTCTTCCCCTACACACTCAGTTGGGTACTCAGATATTTGGGTCAGCTTACTTCGTTCGAAGAATTCCAAATTCCAAGAAATATAGAAATATATCAGTAATTGTAAGGTACTTTCCATCAGAAAGTATGTCCTCAGGTGTTTGCTAAAAGCTCGTATGATCTCTGGATATAACTGTTGCCTTATTTATATTTCATTGTTTTAATAGAAGTCGTTGTTGCAGACTACGACTACTACTAGCATTTTTGACCTGCTTTTGCTTAAAACTGTGACCACTTCGGCAGAGCAAGCTCCATTTGGCGTAAACACAAATTCTTGCTTGCTCTCATTCCTGCAAGCTCAATTGTCGGGTCGAAGATCAAAAATACGAGGCAGATTACCATCACTTGACACTACTTTCCGGGCGATCAGTAAATGCGGCCATCATTTGGAAAGGTCAATACGTCACTTCTGCAATTTCGTTGGGCGACAGCAAACAGTCGCACAGTAACTAGTGAAACTTAAAGGCAAATTCTTTGCGTTTTTCTTTGATTTTTCCACTGCTTCGTTTGGTTGCTGCTCTACTGGCCGCCTGTTTCTTGCTCGGTTCGCTTTTCGCAGCGCTTCGCAAGCAGCCCACGCCATGCCATGTTTACTTCTTTAATTAAAATGTGAGCGCGTTGCATGCTTCGCCGATTAAAATTGCTGCCATGCGGGCGCTACAAATAAACCGTTATGCTTTCTGTGCTGCAGTCGCGAAAAATGAGTGAAGGGAAGTGAAGAACAAATAGCATATAAAAAGGCGTGAGCGTAAATAAAATAAATTAAAGTGTGGCGCGCTGAGCAAACGTCAACGAGAAATATCGGCCCGAAATGTAAACGAATAAACACGCAAACGAGCAAATAATCGTGTACTAATTAAACTTATGTTGGCTCATGTGGCCAGTGAAATATTTTGAGGATTTTTCATTTTAAGAAATTTATTTTCAAGTTAATATAAGGGACAATTGAAGAGAATTGCGTGAAAATAAGTTTTGTAAAGCAACAGATACCAAGGAAAATGTTGCCTACGTTTTGGTAGACACTGAAAGTTGCAAATAGTAGACTGAAATTCTACAAATTAAGTGAAAATAGTAAGAGCATATGCTTTTTAAATATTACGACAAGCAATTGGAAACAATATAATGGAACACCCTGAAAACGCTTCGAGTGTGTGATTTCGAAAACATATTGTACATTGTGCAGTATTATGTTTATTATCTAGGATATCGTCTGTCCCAATTTTCGAATCTCAAAATTCCGAATTTCGGAATTCAAAAATTCGGGATGCCGAAAAGTAAATTTCATTGTGTAATTTTATTATTATTATCTTTGATATCGTCTGCCCACATTTTCGAATCTTGAAATTTCGAATTTCGAAAATTCGGGATCCCGAAAAATAAATTTCAGTGCCATGAAATAACTTCTGCTTCATTTTGAAATTGTTTTTTTATCCTTTTTTAGAAATAACCAGAATTTTTAAAATTCGAATTTCATATGCTGTAGTAGTATTCAGATTTTTTGAGATTCTGCCAAATGTCATATCTGCGACAAATACAAGTTAAAATTTTCGCGATTTTAAGTTCCCGCCACGTATTTTTGGGATTCAAAAATCATAGTTTTGGAATCCCGAAAATTTGTTTCATTACTATAAAACTGCTTCCAAGTCAATTTGATGGCATGTTTTTCGCGTTTTCAAATATTCACATTTTCAAAATTAAAAATTCGACATTCATATTTTGCACAAATAGTATTGCGAAATTATTTTTCTTCTCTTACACGTGCTGCAAGTTGGAAATTTCGCGATTTTGAAGATACATACGTCTTGAATTTTCGAGATTCAAAAATCCTAATTTCGGAATCCCAAAAAAAATTCAGTTACATCAAACTGCTCCTATTTCTTTTGAAAATATATTTCATGGCATTTGTGGAAACAATTAAAATTTTCAAAATTCGAAATTCATATTTTGCAAATATAATGTAATATTACCAAACTTTTTGGGAATTCGGCAAAATATCATACAAATTTGGTTTTTTTTTGCTGTATAGCAATTTCGTGTTTTTTAAAAATGCTTAACAAATATACAGATTTTTTCAAGGTTCTTATTTTAGCCTACTTCCATTCGCATGTTCAATGAAAGGTGCTAAAGCACAGCTCGAAACCTTCGAATTCGATGATTAGTTTTTGCATTGGCACAGAAATAATATTCTCAAGTAGTTACATGCATGCAAATATTCTAGGTATACTAGAGTGAATTCAAGCAGCTTAAAAATCGCACAATTGATTTGAAATTATTATTTCGTTGTACGCAAACTTATACATATGCATTTGCTTAACATACATACATATGTGTGAGTGTGCGTAATGGCGTTACATACAAGCTTTTGTGCCAATGTATATGCACTCAGTATGATTAAGTCAGCTCAACAGCTTGTGGAAAACACACTGGAACCGAAATACATGCGCTAATACACAGAGAAAAATACTTGTGAGTATACTTAAGCTTTTGTGCACGCACACAAACACCCACCCACCACCACATACACTTTCACTTGCCAACACTAAGCAAATGTCCTTCGACATACTTTCGAAATCATTGCACTTGCATGCTTTTAGGCGCCTGCTGTCTTCTATGCAAATGCGCTTGTGTGTGTCTGTGTAGACACATTAATTTTCCCTCACGATTTTTCGCAATTGATTGCATTCAAGGCGTGCGCGCAGGCAGGCATCGAGTGCTTTATTTGTCTACAGTGTCTTTCATTATTTGCGAGAATCGAGCAAGAATGCTGCAGAAAAAGCCAGAAAGGTAGTGAAAAATGCTCCAAAGCCGAGCTGAACTGCTTAATATGGCGGCAAGACAAATGAGTAGAGGCTCTTAGAAATTTCATAGTCACACACTGGCACGCTTCAACGGCTTACAAGCAAATACACACACTGAACTCCTATGTGTATGAATGTAAGCTTAGAGTTGCATGTGCGTACGTGCACTTGATGTACTTATCATTGTTGTTTTGCTATAGTATTATAGCTGCCTGCCTTAATCACTAATCAACTTGCAAAGCATTCAGCACACTCGCCGGGTGCATTTACTCATCAAATTCTTACTATTATTTCAAAATTATTATTGGTTGCATCATTTTAGGCGCATAAATGAAAATATTTTACTATCTTTTTTATTATCGCTTAAAAGCATTGTTTCTCTACGAATTGCATATACTTAAGTTAAAATAACTTTTGTGTAGTATTCAATCTACATTTAGGCGCATACGCCAATATTTATTCAATGGTTAATTTTGAGTTCATCAAACTTACGCTCTTACATCCAATCTCTTTTGGGTAATATATGCTAATGCTCTGAATTAGTATATGCCTACTTATTGGCACTCAGCTGTAATCACTTCCGGAAAGGTTAAAGTGAGAGTGCTAAAGAAGGAAGGTTGCATAACATCAAGCGTCATAAATTAAAATGTCATACAGTTTTCTAGACAGCAATATTCGGTCACAAAGTAAATTTGCTGAATATAATCACAAAATATTGAAATTCGAATGAGCTCTACTTGTGTTAAGTGCGGTCAAGGATACAGTTAAGGTAGTAACCTAATGTGTATTATTCTGCTTGATCTCCAAATTTCTTGCAATGCTGGGAAGAAAAGTTAAAAGTTACTATTTAACAAGAAAACTGTAAAATTGCCTACTTTTAGGCATTTTATGTATACAGCGAAATAATGGGTTAGCCACGCAGCGTGAAGTGGACAATATCGGAGTTTATAGCTCATTCACCACAGGCCTGATTTACAAAGTAAGCTTTTAGGCGCAGCGTATAAAGCATAAAAGCTGACACTTTATAAGTCATTTCAAGCAGTCTTCAACGCCCTTAGAACTCCCTGTTGCCCTTTATTTGTGAGTGTGGTGTGCATAGCTCGCAGTGCAGCCATCGTCAATGAGGCGTTGCTGGCAAATGCGTAGCTGTTTGGCTCCTAACACGCTGCTTAAGTACTAGTTTGCACATTCATCTTTTGCGCACGTTTTGCCAAGAAATTTATACAATTTTTCTGCTTCATCCTTTTGTAATTTACCCCTAAATTATATACAGTCGATAGGTTTGCAAATTTGAGTGCCTAAATATATGCTATACATTAATATATTGAAGCACGTCATACCTACTTGCCCAACATATCAACTTACCAACACACGTAATTCAAATGAAATTTATGCTTTGCCATTTCGCAATCAACTCCCTGTTGAACTGATGGTTTTTTTTTTTTGAGATTTCTCAGAAGTCGAAGCTATACAGGCATGCTAGTAAATTTGTGCAGGCGCGCGTGTGTTTTCATTAAATATGAACCTTAATTAAGCCAACAACTTTACATAGGAATTGTGAGCCGCCACATTGCCGACTTCCGTACTCCCTCCTTTTTGGTGCCTCACCCTATTGGCGTTGTCGAAGCCGTTAACTTGGAAACGACAAACTGTGCACAAAAGCCTCGACAAATTACTATAATTTCGTTAAGTATGAGCAGCAGTGCGTAATTAGTGCCAGTAAAGCATACTTTGCGGCGCTTTGAGCGCAATAGAATCGATATCTCCGCCAGCATGCGCTAGCGGAATCTCGGTGGCACACTTACTAGCTACACACTCACAAACGAAGCGTTGATTGAGTTTGCATTTCTACGCTGAAGTTTTCTTAATGATACGTTGCTCATAATAAATATCAATATAGCCGCTAATTGTATGCATACTTTCAGGCTGTCGGGCTGGAGTGCCCTTAATGTGAAATTAATATGGCATGTGCCATTAAATGCCGCTTGCCCTTTAAATAATTCTTGGTATTCATAATATATAATAATTAAGAAAAATAAATGTGAAATGCATACTTTTAGGATTACAGGAATACCAAAAAATTTATAATTTCCATTAAATTATCTGCAGCAGTAATAAGTAAATTAAAAGTATGCAAAAAGTTTGAAGTATCTTGAAGCTCTTAGTTTTTTTATGCATAGTTTTCTTTTCTCGATTTAAGCGCCTAAAATTATGCAAAGAAGTTATTGAGGAACAAGTATCTGATGAGTAAATGCTTCGGAAACAATTGCAAATAACAGTAACAAAACTTCGGTAAACCAGCGCGCTTAAAAGGTTTGAGTATCCGCAGAATTAAGTTGGGTATTAAAAACGCCTGAAACTATATTTTGAAACGCATTATTTAAACTAACCAAGCGTTAAAGATCACTCGCTAGAATGGCTACAAACTTCAAATGCATAATTATTGTTTTGCGTAAAATATTACTTACAAATACTTTTCGTAGCATAGCATAAGGCGTTGAAGATTTTTTTCACATTTTCGTTGCAATAAATAATGGAGGGCCATGAAATAAAACGGTCAAAATAAGATCCTTGCAAAAATTCATGGCCCAATTGTGAATTTATAGGGGATGCCTTACAGTAAAAAAACGTGCATGCATACTTTTAGGCGAATAAACACATTTATAACGTAAATAAGTTATATTAAGTTAATACCCAGAAGAAAACGTGTATATGCATATGTATAACTGATCATATATAAACTCAGTTTCTGAGATATGGATATGAATTTTTGTACTCCTCCTTTTCTCATCATCATATATCGGATCGCTATTGCATATAGCTGCCAAATAAACTGAACTACTAGAAACCAGCGCTGCTATAGAAAACTTTTTCATTTGACGAAATATCTATACGAAACTCTTCATGATGATATCTCCGAAGAAATCGTTCGGATCGGATCATTGTATTGATAATGTCTTCTAGTTATGGACTTGGAAGCTCACAGTAAAAATCGAAGTGTATGAAATGAGTGTGTCTAAAAGCACGACAACTGCACAAGGCCCCTTATACATAGCTAGTCCACACTTTTCAATTATACTCGTTCACCAGATGTGTAGAGCGCCGTTCGTGGAAATGTTTTGAACTCTCAAAAGCAGGGGAAGACTAGATGAGCTCCTCTGTATATGCCAACTAACCGCAAAAAACAATCTACTCACCCCAATATAAGCAATTATCGGTTTACCCAAAGTTCTCTAACTAATTTAATATTTCGCTGTAATTTATTTGCCACATTAAATTGACCATATGATTAGGCAAAGCTGTTGCCAAAACGGTCCCCGGCACCCCCATCAGCCAGCCAGCTGCCAGTAACCCGAAAAAACTCATTTTAAAATGCACACTCAGCAGCTGACAAAAAGGATAATGGTTCATAGCGCTGCGCCGCCCACAAAATATATTCAACACTCTCGCTCCCCCGCCAGGCAGCGTTAAGAAAGCCACTTAAAAATCGCTAAAGTTGCAAAACGTTTGCGCTGCCCGAAACGCTGCGAGAGCGGGGTACAAAGCGGGCTGCAGCGGCGACGTCAAATGCCGAATGAAATATTAATAAAATAGACAAAATGTGAAGGCCGCACAATAACAACAAGCAGGCAAATAAATAATGCTTGAATAAAATTAAAATAAAAAGGCGATAAACAGATAATATATAGGAGTGTATAGCAGATATGCGTATACTGCAAATATTTTGCACACACAGCATTATGTGCATTTACATAAACGAGTCGATTTGTGCTCGGTTATTATGTGTTCGTGTTTTGAACTCGACTATTTATTTGCTTTAGTATATACGCACACACACATACATATATATATACAAATATATCTATATAACAGTATATGCACGTACAAATACATAAGTATCGCAAGGTATTCCGGCGTTTGTTGCCATTTTTGGCATGTCCTCGCGCCGAGTCGCCTGCTTAGTGACATTTGCTGAGCTCATACTTTGCATCGACGCTCACTGCTCGCCGCCTTAAACTAAGCGCTGGTGGCAAAAGCTTAGCATGCATAACTACATGAGGTACTTCGTTTGTATGTATGCTTGTGTGTGTGTGTTTAGTGCGACATAGCTGCAAATTTACTTAGCTAAACAACAATAAGTGATGGTATTACAACAACAAAGCATAACAGCTGACACCAGTAAGCATAACAATAATGCGGTTAAAGTGGCACTTTGTTGCACACAGCGCTGCATAAGTTAAAAGTAGACGCACCCGGGCGTATGAGCAACCTCACCATTCATTCATTACCATTGCCTTTCGTATTTTTTTTTTTTTTTTTTTTTTGAAAGTTTCTGTTTTGCACTTTCTTTTTTTCACTTTGTCACAGTTTCAGTTTTCTCAGCTATTTGCGCTGAAATATGCAGAGCCAACCACAATGAAAGGCCGTTTGCTTGGCAGCGTCACACACTGTTACTCAAATACACTCATACAAACGTACGTTGACATTTTGTGGCTGCTGCTGCTGCACTACCGCTATTTGGCTGCGCTCAGATAAGCCCCCTTAAACCCGTCGCCTGCGCTTGCAACGCCTGTCAGCGCATTATCCTGCTTCTTGTTGCTCGTGTTGTTGGCGCTTCGGCGGCGCTAAGACTCATCCTGAGTCATCGGTTGCTGCTGCAAGCACACTCATACATAGATAATACTAATAAAAATAATAATAGTACTGATGTGAACGCAGTGCAAAAAGTAGCCGTACACTCACAAAAACTACAGTTGTGATATACAGGGTGCTCACTGCGTATACTTTTTGTTTGCAAGAGAAAATGTAAATTTCGGTTGAGGTTGCTAAAATACCTTCTATAAATTAAGAAGTTTCCATATAAGCACTTGAAGATGACAGTCAGTTTGTAGGGCAGTTGTAACATATACATGAAAAATTTATTTGGAAATTATAGCAATGTTATGGAAAATAATCTGTACAAAATGTCCTTAAGGTATCTTGCCAAATAAAAGAGATTGCCATACAAAAACTGTATTTTGTTCGGAAATCATGAGCTGCTTGAGCCATAAGTAAAATAATCGTTTCTGGTCGCTCCCAAGTGAATGGCGATCAGAGAACTTTCCTCACTTGCGTGAACTTCTACACATGACTCTATCCTCCAACTAAATCGACTCAGTTTCCTTAAAATTTCGTTTACATAGATGCCCCTCCTTCTTCCTCCCTTAATTCTCACTCAGGCACCCTGTAACTTCTAACGTCTAAGTAAATCTATACTTCCTTACTCATATATAAGCAAATTTATTTGCTCAGTATGAGCATCCATTGTGACACTCAGCAAGTTGCATGCAACTTATGGCGTTTCAAATCTGCATTCCCTGTCGTCTCTATCCACCTCTCGTGCTCTTTCACAGCCAACGAGTGCTCCTCTACTGCCATTGAACGCTCATTCCTTGAGCACTTTGCACGCTCAGCTATTTGCTCGCCTCACTTGACTTGTACATCGCTGTTTTTGTTTGCCTTTGTCTCTGCCTGTGCGCTATTTTTTGTGCCCTACCACAAACATATCAAATTTGTACTTTTATTGTATATTTGTATGTATTAGAGATGCAAGAAATATAAAAAATGTCGACAACCAATAAATAAAAAATATTGATTGACAAATTGTTTAAGTGCTTAAAAAATTATATAAACTGAACCATTACAAAATAATATAGCAAAAAGACAAAATGGTTGAAAACACTTTTTTTTAAACTTCTATTATTTAAAATCTCTATCCGTATCTACCAGGTTGTTCATATATGTTTTGCCGTTTGATAAGAAAAACACAATTTAATATTTCAAAATACACTTTATTATTCAGTATAATGGCCCTGCGCATTAACACACTTGCTCCAACGATCCTCCAATCTGTGGCTCCCATCCCAGAAGTGAGAATCCGGAAGGCCCGCGAAATGCGCGGCATAACCTTCTTGGCCGATTTCCGCACACGAACTCTTCTCGAAACCGAACAACCAGGTTCACACCACTCTTTATCCTCTTGTTTTGATTCTGGATTATGGTGATAGACCCAGGTCTCATCCATATGGATAAATCGACGCACAAAACCCACTTTATCCTTTTTAAAACGATTCAAAAGTTGCAGGGAAAGTCGCATTCGAATGTGCACTCGTCAGATTTTGCAAAGCATACCTTTAGGCTGATTGCTAATACCAATCATGGAGAAAATAATAATTGATTGAACTAATTATATAAAATAAATGTATAGCTATCTTCATATGGCTTATAAAATATTTTGGAGTAATGAAACACTTTCATCTGTTTTATAACTTATTCATTAAAGCATACCTTTTGGATTGCAGACAATTTGGAGTGCATACGTTTTTAAATTACTTACCGCCCTCCAGCGTTAAAGCGATATTACTGTCAAAGTCCTTTAGATGAACTAATCTTTAAAAGAGATGATTAGGGGTGCTAGAAATTCTCCTGTCTTTGTAAATATTTGTCTAAGATCTTCAACATGATTTTAAATGATTTCGCAAGATATATTCAGCTACCTGGCAATGAATACCTTACTCTATACGTAATACTAAAAAATTAGAAGAATCAAGTACTCATTAGGGACAAGAGACAAGCAGCCCGGCGCCTAAAGACAACTTACGATAAATAGAAAAGAGGGAAGCGTGTGGAAAATATTTAATCGAAGTAATGTTTGCCTTTGCATGCCAGAAGAGCATAAAAATGCTTTGGAAAAAAATAGAAAAAAAAGAAACAAAGTGTGAAAAAAGTAGCATTTTAAGTGCTGAAAAGAGGACAAACAAGCAGCAGGAAAGCAAGTAGGCGACTGCAATTGTACTGGAGTCGGAGTGGAAGAAACTAGCAAAAGCTGAGCAAGAAGGCAGGCACTGAAGCCGCACATGAGGGTGCTTACTTGGAATTCTACTTATTTGCTCCACATTATGCAGGAATGTTTGTTTTACTTTTACATTTTTATTATTTAGCTCAGCGTATAGACTTTTGCGTATATGTGTGTGTGGGAGCAGCTTAAATAGGGGAGTGCAAAAAAAAAAAAAAAAAAAAAAATTGGAAGCATGGAAAATTGAGGTTGAACGCTTCTAACTAGAACTAGTGCATACGCCACTCATATGTGCGCTCACCCCCCACCGCGCAACGCCGCTGCCATGCACATACATATGGTATATGCGCTAGACTCCGGTCTACTATGCAGCTACTAAAATATTGTAGTTTAAAGTTTTACTGTGAAACTGTGGGTAAATATATTTTAGCGCTGTGTGCGCTGACGTCCAGCATGCCATTACTCATTTGTTCTACTTTATTTTTTATGCCTTCAAATAAAGTGGCATTCGCTCCAAATGGGAAAGTTAAATACGTTTAAAGTGAAACAGGAGACGTCCAGAAGAAGAAGAAGAAATATACAGACAAATAAGTGCTGGTGAGGTATACAGTTGGCCTCGAGCAGCCACGCTCTTGTCTACAACTGACTTTTGTGCGCTAAAAGGCAGCTCGCTCTAACTCTCACTCCTTCTGTTTCTTTGTTATTTGTAATTTAGTTACTATGATGTACTATGTACATATGCACATGTGTGCGTATGCAAACATGCACTTTTTTGTTATATTTCGACTCCGTTATATTTTTTTACGCTCTTTCTTTGTGCTGCTTTTATTTATACTCCCCCTAAAAGTCAGTTGGCTTCCCAAATAATGAAAAAGTGCACATATGTATATTCACACTGAATATCAGGCAAATTTAATTGAAATTTATGGATACTCTTAAGTGCCACGTTTAACTTAACTTCAATTCTATTAAGCTATTTTTCCCCCCAATTTATGAAAAAAATATGTATATGTACATATATATAATTAATTCAATATTAATTACTTAACAGTATAAAATTACGCATGATGCAAGTTCAAAAGAAAAAATTAAAAAATATTTCGTATTTGGAAAATCTTTAACTTTTTGTACCTCATTTATTAGCTTATTTAGCTCGTAGAGTTACTTTATCATAAAATATTGCACTTTTGACCCAAAAAATTTACATGTAATTTGATTCAGCTTTTTAGCACGGCCATTCAGCTGTTTTTTCTATCACATTCAGCCAACCACCAATAGTGTTCAGTGGCTTTTGCGCTTTAATTTTACAATTTGTGATTAAAAGTTACATTTCTCCTTCAATAAATTTTAAAAATATAACAAACAATACCATTTATCTTTTTATCACTGTTATTCAGTTGCTTTTTTTTATTTAGCCAACCGTACAGCCCGTTTAGCAACTTGGTAAACTTTTATTTTGTACTATGCTTGATTTTTTCCATCAATATGCTACACTGTTGACAAGAAATGTACACTTTTCTTTTTATCTTTCATAAACAAACGATTTTTTTGCATCAATTAACAAAAATGTAATATTAAATTCTATTTTGCTCCTTAGCACTGCTATTCAGCTGCTTTTTAATACATTCAGCCAGGCAGTCGTAGTGTTCAGCAGCTTTCTGAAATTTTATTCCTCAAAGTATGATTCAAAATTAGATTTCTCCTTCTTCTGATTACATAAGTTTAACAAAAAAAATTAATTCAGCTTTTTAGCACTGGTATTCAGCTGCTTTTTAATATATTTAACTGATTTTCATTATACCCCTGACATTTATTATATTCAGCAAAAGAGAGACCTGGTATTCAGCTGCTTTTTTCATTATATTGAGCTAGTTTTTAATTTAATTTTAATTTTTCATTTATATGTCGTATTCAGCTGTACTTCTCACAAGGAATATGCACTTTCATCCATCCATCTGCGCAAATTTCAAATTTCAATTCGATTCAGCTCTTCAAAACTCATATTCAGCTGCCAACGTTCATATTCAGCCACATTCAATTACTCAGTTATGGTATGTGTCGTCGCTTATATCAGCCATTCGGCGTCATAGCGTCAGTGCATAGTTCATTCCACTTTGCTTACTTAAGCATTGCATACTTCAAGGCACTCTCTCACTTATCTATGCACTCACCATAGCACAGTCACTCAAATTGTAGTAATAATACTCATAATAATAGTGTTTGTACAAGTTTAATAACAGAGAATAATCGAGTAGACGGACGACGGACGACGGAGTCTGTAAACGAATGCCTTTGCTTGACGGTTGTTGCTGTAATTATAGTTGTTGTTGTTGCCCGCAGCACACCATAATAACAAAAGTGCACATTTTACTGCATTGCCTTGTTGTTGCAGGAGTTGTTGTTTGTACAACTGTTGTTGACCAACGAAGCGCCAGTAAAACTATAAAAATTGAATGTGGCAGCTGGTAAATGGCAAATGGCCACTGAGTCGTCATCGTCAATGGATTTGGCACAGCAGATGGTAATGTGACAGTGTTGAGGAGCGCTGTAGGGAAGAACACAGTGAAAATGCACATATATAGACCGTATTTATGTATATGCAGCTGT
The DNA here is from genome assembly GCF_001853355.1 of Bactrocera latifrons. NCBI lineage: Eukaryota > Metazoa > Arthropoda > Insecta > Diptera > Tephritidae > Bactrocera > Bactrocera latifrons. The sequence continues at coordinate 809,588 of NW_017534642.1, forward strand.
GGGTGTGCCTTGGTGTGGTCGAAGTGTCACTGAAATGACAGTCAATCTGGTTAAAGATGGCTGAGTTAGGGAAAGGGGGATTTTTCTGAGCAACATGTAGCGAGAATAATACTTAAAAAATTGCAAAAATATTTAGAAAAAACCAACAAATATTTAAAAAGTTATAAATTAATTAAAAAATTAATAAAAAAATGTTTGTGATCAAAAAGTTTCAAAAAATTGTATATTAAAGCATTTTTTGGCATTGCTAGTCAATCCGAAGTTTCTCGTACGCATACACACAAACACAAACATATGTGCGTGTGTATGTGTTGGTGCCGTTATTTGCTTTAAATGCGCGTTGGTGTTTGTCGCCGGCAAATAATTGTTGTTGTCTTCTGCTATTTTTCACATTTTAGTTGATGTCGCAATTGGTGTCGCCACAGTTATTGCAATTTGTCCGCACCGCAGCAGCGTTGCCAGCTGCTGCTGCTGCCGCGCTTGGTCAGCCACTTATGGCGCTTGTGTACTCTTCTGCTCTGCTACTCCTCGGCTTTTTTCGTTGCTTTGTGTTCGACACATTTTCGGTATTTATTTTTTAAGTGCCAGCTGTCAATAAAGGGAATTTCGTGTAACTACAAATGTATGTGTGGCATGTGTGTGTGTATGTGTGAGCCTCGTCAATAGCTTTTGTATTGAACGTGCAACATCTGCTCACAGCAATGATTGAGTTGATTGAGTTCATATTGGAATTTGCTGTGCATTTGTATGTACATACTTTACAAATACACCTATGGCTCTCTTCGTTACTTTACTTTAGTAGAAACTTTCTTTCACATTATTTACATCTATTGCGCAGTCTGAAGCTTGCGCGTCTCTTCTCCAACTTATTTTTAGCAGTTTGACACTAAATGCCCCCACTCATTGGCTCCAAACTCGTCTTGATTGTTGTACGTATAAATTCTCTTCTTCTTCATTCTCTTTCTTCACAACACCTTTATTGTTATGTGTTCCGATATTTTGTGCTCTAGTTTGAGTACATGCTTTTCGAAAATGTATTATTTCGCTCTGGGCTCCCTTTGTTATTGGTTTTGATATGTATTTATTGGATTCTTTCGAAGGGAAGCTTTGTTTGGTAGCATAATCTTAACCTTTTCTATACTGGTTTGTTAAAAATGACCTACGTTATACTAATTCTGAAATATAAATAAAAATAAAAGATGGAAGTTAAAACTCTATATTTTCATTAATATTATTCTGGTTTCTTCATATATTCTCGGTGTGGAAATCTATTAAATAGATTTTAAATATAACTATATATCGCTCCAATTTTAGCTTGATTTCTAAATGTGTTTATGTGCTACATATAGCTCTATCATTATCTTAAATAGCGCTAAGCTCTCTCAATTCCTTAATCTCAATCGGACTTTTTTCCTGTTCAGGCAGTCCTCTTTTTATTCCAATATCTCAAAACAGAGTGTTCTTCTTTTTTCGCGACTCCTCTATTTTCCTCGCATTCAATCCTTCTTTATATTTCCAATGTCCCGACACAAATAATTTTTAACTTATTTTCTGACTCTATTTTTTTTTTTTTTTTTTGTTTGAGTTTTCCCTCTTTCTATTTCCCTCTCTCTCACTATTTATGTTTCTTTCTTTTTCAATGTCTCGAAAACAAGTATTTGTGTCTCTCTATTTTCCTTTGTGTTTGTAAGTCAATATTTGTTTTCATTTCTTTTCCAGTCTCTCGAAAAATATCTGTTTCTTTCCCCTTTTGTTTTCTTAGAGCTTTATGTCTTTCGATTCCCCGCTTTCTCAATCTTTGTGGCGCCATCCTCAAGGCTTCTCTTCTGTAAATCTTACTGCAATAAGTACGATCACCCCACTTGAAAGGCAAAGAAGTTTGAAATATTTTTCGGTTCGACCGACCGCAATTTGCACTTAACTTCCCCCTTACCCGTCCGCACATGCCATACCCGGTGAGCACACACTCTGTGTATCAGTTTACACACTCATTCTGTTTGCTCATCTGTTTACTCGCTGCTGCGGCAGCTGCCTCTCGAACTATTTGTCGCCGATGTCATTTTAATTTACTCGCATTTAACGTTCAATAACATCTCTATTTGCTATTAAGCGGATGTTGCACAAGTGTGTGGCAAGTATTGCACATGTGTTGTTGCAGCCATTTGCTTGCACAGGCAGTCGCTGAACTCAAATACTTTAATAACTGTGTACTTTGTTGACTGACATCAATTTTTTGAGGATATTAAAACGGGATATTGACGCTTGGCAGTTAAAAGCAGCTAAAAAATGTATACTGTGTGTATGCGCCTGAAAGTATGTAATGACTGAAAAAGCAAAAAGCGCGCACTTAAAAGTGTGTAAAACATAAAATCTGCAACTTGCTTGCAACCTTACGCACTTTATGCTGTTGCAGCTTTAAGTTCATGGCATACATTTAGGTGCGCGTAGCTTTAATAGCACTTCGTCATTGTGTCTCGTTCGTCATTACGTTAATTTACAACGCTGAATGCTGAAGTAAGAGTGCTTGCCATATTTTTTGTACAACTAAAAGTACTTTCAAAGATTAGCTGTAGACTTCTGCATACACTTAGGCACTTAAGATCCTAAACAGCGCCTTGTTGTTCTTCTTGTCGAATCTCATTTTAAACTAAGCACGCTGACTTCTTTTATTTTCGTTTTTGTAACAGCGATTTTACTTGTTGCCATTATCTGTTCGTGTCTCTGCTCGCACGAATGTTTTAAAGAAATTAAATTTCATTTGAGCATGATGTGATTAAATTTTCACACGACTTCATTGCACTTTTTTTTTGTCTTTTGCCACTCGTCACTTTTCCTCGACCCGGCTTCTTCCCCTTCAGCTGGCGCACAAAGAAGTTTTGTGCTACTTTTTCATTTGAGAAGTTTTCCATGTTGCAACTTAGTGCAAAGAAATTGTTGCCTACATTTTGGCGTGGAGTAAATTACATTTAATGAAATCCGTAATTCGTCTTACGGGTCGGAGCGCCCGCGCAAGCAACTAATTTGTGATGATTTACAAGAAAATTTAATGCCTCGACGGCAGTCTAGCGTGTAGACTTGGGCATGTTTGAGGGCGCACGGGACATCAGGTGACTAGGCTGTGTTCAATTAGCTCTTGCCGAGCAAGCGACAGCCTTCTTGCCAGCTAAGCGCACTGGTCTCTTTACTTTTCCCATCAGCGATAATGMGCTTGCAGAAAAGTGCTCACGCTGCCTGTAACTTTGCTGCCATTCAACTATGAAACTTGCAGTGCGTCTTCTTCTTCTGCACTTGGTTACAGTAACTTACAACTTTCGCCAGCATTCGAAATATTTATTGCGAGCGGCAGTGTAAATCAGCGTCAAACTTTTACCAATTTACTGTAAGAATTTTCCGAAACTAAAAAGTTTCTTTACGAATATACATACAGTAAATGGTGGCATACTTTTAGGCATGCAGGTGAGCATTTGCGGAGCATTCGATTGTAAACACGTCTGTGGTAGCAAATAGTGTGTAGAAGCGTATGCTTGGCAGACAGAAGGCGGTGAGTGGCGGTGTAAAGGTGGCAGTAATATGTCAGCATCAGCCGCAATAGTGCTGTAGCATAACTTTGGGCTGCTACACGCTTGATGAATGTAAATTAGTAATTAAATTTATTTGACTGTCACAAGACTGCCAACGACACACATCAGTCTCTCTGGCACCGCTGTACTGACATGAACAACAGCTGCGGTAAGGGAAAGTAGAAAGAAACGCCTACGGAGAGGCAAGTAGTTAAATAAATCTTTGTGTAGAATGAAAAACTTTCCGTGAAACTATTTTGACACATATTTTGTACACAAATATAAAAAGATTTGGCTTACAATGGCGAAAAAGTGGATTGGAGGCAAAGTGACAGTTTGGGTTGGGCGACAAATAATAGCAATTACCAATTTTGGCATAGTTTTTGAAGTTTATTAACAAAGCTGATAGAATAATGGAAGCAAAGAGAAGAGACCAGGCAGGTGAACATATTTCGTAATTTACATAAAATCTATAAAATGAAAAGCTTTCGAAATTTTATGAAACTCAATTAATAATGCATACTTTTAGGAGATTTTTTTTTTAAATTTTTAAGCATTTTAAATCTCCCAAACAAACTTCGCCTCAGGAACTGTCTTTGTTTGCTGTTTTCTAACGCTTCAACTTTACCCTTCCCATTATAAATTTCAAACCAAATTTCGTTTTCGTTCTTATCAATTCATTCATACAAATATTGCATACCTTGAGGCGTTTCACAATTGAACATTTCCCGTTTCACACATACACTCCTTCACTTGTAATAATTCATATTTATATTCCTTTGTTAGCGCTTCTTCTGCACCCTTAGCCACTGATTGCAACTTTCCGAGAATTGGTAGAGAAAGAAATGTAAAATTGTGTGTGTCTGAGTATTGAAATTTATGAAAGTTTGAAAAATAAATTTGCAAAAAGCTTAACACAATAGCTAAGCGCTTCCAGCTCACCTTCGTACCCATAGAGCAGACCAAATTGCACAATAAGTCAAGATCGCGCGAAAAATGTCAATAAGTTGAATGAATGGCACGAACAATGGCATGTATTTGGCGTGTGTGTATGTGTGAGTGTGTGTGACGCTGAAGCCGTTGACTGTACTTACCAGAGTGCTAGCACAAATACTTGCCGGCATATCGATTTTTCAAATCAAACTTAATAATAGTCTAGCTTGACGAAGGGCGACCAACGAGCAGCATACCTTTAGGGGCAATGCAGGAAACGCTAACTTCAAAAGAAAGACATAAACTTCAATGGATTACAGACTGAGCAACACTAAAGTATTTTGAGATAAGTAATCGGAATCAGTGGCAGTGCGTAGAGAGGCAGTTGAAGTGCGAGGTGTGGTGAAAAATGTAATAGTGCGTTTGTATGACGCAGAAATGTATGCTTCAGCAGCTTACAGAAAAACTTGTTGAATTATTTAATTAAATACGAAATAATTTTTAGTGAAACTTATTACACACACATACACACAGCTATGTAGTTCTGTGGATAATATATAAAACTAAATGTCAGACGGACATTTAGTGAATTCTGAATAAACCTTAAGTAGACCCTAAATTTTTTAGTTTTTGGTCTAAAATTTTACACCCGTGCTCATCTCACTGAGAAGCTACTCATTTGTCAGAACCGTTGTTATCGAAACACTATGCTATAGTGCTACTGCTATAGCTGCCAAACTGACCGATCGGAATCAAGTTTATTCATATTTAAAAACTTTTGCCACCAATGAAATTTATGAGGTTTACGGAGATGACGCTGTATCAGTTCGTATGGTTCGCTCGCTTCCGTACAGGAAATTTCGAAATTTTTTTATACTGATGGAATAATGAATCTAGCGGAAAAATTACAAAAAGTGTTCGACCAAAATGGTACATATTTGTTTCCTTATTTATTATTATAAACATATATAAAGAAATAAGTTGAAATTTGATTAGAAATACGAAAATATATCACAAGATAAACAAGTTGTCTCAACCACCGTCAGTAATGTGGGCTCATTCCAGTTGCGCCTTGAGTTGACATATAGATTAATATGAAGTCAATGATTGAACACGGGGATAGAGATTGAGAGAGAGAAAGCCTCGGAATTGGACCGGGTTTGGGTACAAAATATTCAACTAAACTGATACCGAGCAGAGTTCAACAGAAAAGCAAAAGTGTTAAAACTACAACAACAGCCACTGTGGTACATTGTAGACCGGTTACCTTGGTTTCACATGAAATTGAATATTGCGTATACGCACGCGCCACAACAGATGCACGCATACCTACGCCTACGCCAAAATGTTGCGTGCGCCTTGTGGCGTGGACTAGTTTTAGATTATTTTTTCTATGGCGTTTCATGTTGTCGAAATAACGAGCGTTCAGTGCAGGGCAGGGCAGGCGGTCGGCGGATTGGAGGGGGACCGCCAAAGAAGAAGTCTGCTTTTGATGTATGCATTTATTTGGTTGCTCGCTCGCTTGTTGTTGCTATCGTTGTTGTGTGYCACAACAGCTGCGAACGCCGTTCGTTGCGCCACTGTGGTGAAATCTAGTTCAGCCACGGCCGTAATTGACGCAACACGCAGCGACTGTCGCCAGCACAGGCAGGCAGGCAGCATAATGATGTCGCTGGCGTAAAAGAAAGCGACAACTAAAAAATAAACTATGTGCAACAACAATAACAACAAACTAATGAATAAGCACAGCAAATTTTAGCAATGAAAACCGCAGCAGCCGCGAAGCGAGACCCAATCTTGCCAGGCGTGAGTTGGGGTTTGTAGCTGTTGCGCAGCAGCAACAACAACCACAAAAGTGCTAAGCAACAATTAATTTCGCAGCATATTGACGCTGGCCGCCACACAATCGCAGGCGCTACCACTGGCTTTGTTTGTCGCGGAAGAGCAGGCAGCACTGCTAAAGTAAGGCCGCCGCGGTGAGGGGTGAAGAAGAGAACGTGTGGGAAACCTAAGCGCTGAATGGCTGATTTTCTGCTTTTTTTGCTTTCGTTTTTTTTTTAATGTAATGTAATGCAGCTGCAGCTGTCGCACCACATGCCAGAAACCCATGCGTTGCCACGCATTTGCAGCCACAACAGAAAAAGTGAAACAAACAAAAAACTGCCAGCAAACTGCTGCTAACGCTGCATAAAAAATTAATCAAATGCTGCCCTCGCACACATGCAGGAAAAATTCCGTTCCTCACTTGTGTGAGAGTGTGTGTGTTTGTGTTTTTGTTGTCACCAGCGTGCTAGTTGGAAAACGCGAAAACGTTAATAATGCAAAGTTGTACTGGCGAGTTTAACTTTTTTGTTATTGTGCAACATTTGGCTTGCTTCGTTTTCGGCGGCGTCTATTTGCCACAAACCTGCGGCGCATGAAAAATGAACTAACTTTGTGCCGCAAATCGGCAAAAAATGTGTCAAGTATTTGGAGCACAAACATTTTCACACAAAATTGTCGATATGATTTATTTGAGCGAAAATGTATACTTTTCTGTAGAAAAATTTTCATGGGGTGGTTTACAAATTTGTTAAAATTTTAATTAAAACTAGCAATGAGTCTAAATTTAAATTGAGTTTGCTTATAGGAAAACTTAGAAAATTATAAAAATATTATTGAAATTTAATTTAATAAAAATAGTGGGTAGTCGAAAAAGTCTTTTCGTATTTCTAGTCAAACTTCAACTTAGTTTTCTCGCTGCAAAACTATGAAAAGTCATTTTCATAGGCTTCTGTTGAAGCCAACTTTACTCCATTAAGGGATTTCTGCTATGACCGAAACAAATGGTAGACCGATGGTACAAGGTCAGAGCTGTATGGTGGATGCATCAAAACTTCACAGTCAATCTCTCCCAGTTTTTGCCGAGTCACCAAATATGTGTGTGGTCTAGTGTTGTCCCGGTGGAAGACGAAGCCCTTTCTGTAGATCACTTTTGGTCGTTTTATTTCGTTTGCTTGCTTCAATCTCATCAGTTGTTGACAGTAAAATGTAGAATCAATCGTTCGATGGTGGATGATCCCTTTCCCTCCCCAAAAAACACTCAACATAACCTTTCTAGTCATCAATTCTGGCTTTTCGACCATTTGTTCAGCTTCACCACGCTTGGACCATGATCTTTTTTGCACTTTAATGTCGTATTCGATCCTTGTTTCGTCGCCTGTTACCATTCGCTTCAGAAATGGGTCGATTTCATTTCGTTTCCGCAAGGAATCGCAGATGTTAATTCGGTCCATTAAATTTTTCACAGACAATTCATCGAGCTTCATTTTGTAGCCAGCCTTTTTTAAAAGGTTCAAAACCATTTGATGATGAAGTTAAGTTCCTTACCGATGTCATGACTGCTTATGTGACGGTCGTGGTCTATCTTTTCCATAATCACATCGACTTTTTCAACGATAGGTCGACCAAAGCGAGATGCATCTTTCACATCGAAATCTCCAGAACGGCATTGTCACCGTAATTTTCACAAATTTCATTGGTGGCTTGTGAGGCATTATTTATTATAATTTTGTTTTTATGCATTACACCAAGCTCTCTTACCAATTGTGTACAGAAGTCCTTCCTATACAAGGTTGCCTTTGCCTATTAGCCTCCACCCACGTAACCTACACCGCATTAAAAACTTAATATTTCCTTTTGCATGTACAATATAATAACAAATAAAGAAAATTTATATTTATTTATAGTCATTTTAACACATACAACAAATAATAATATTATATATTTATTTGAACACATGTATCTGTGCAGCGCCACTATTTTTTGTATGGCCCAATGGATTTCAACGCTTCCGCTTTTATTTATAAATATTTTTATGCTAAATGCACTTCCTTCCCCCTCTCCTTCCACTAGGCCTACCTTATCCACTCGACCTTTTCACGCTTATTTGCACAGTTTGTTGGCTCATTCGTGCAGAGTGAATTATGTCGACACACACTCGCATGCCCCAACTTTGTGTAATGGTAGGAATATGTGTGCGTATGCACGCATATAACGGTTAATAAATCACGTATTTGCATGCCACATGTGGAGTTAAGCAGCAGAACCAGCACGAGCCGAACAAAAACGTCGAAATAATATGAAATTATGGCAGAAAAGGTGATGTGATGCCGAAAAAGTAAAAAACAGCAGATAACCAAAAAAAAAATTACAACAAAAACTTTCATTTGAAAAAAATATGGCTTGGTAAAAAAATAGCAAAAAAATTAAAGAAAATTGTGAAAATTAAAGCAAAAAAGCAGAAAAATAATATAGAGAAACTTAGAATACACTTCAGTTAAGAAAAAAAAACTGGCAAAGCAACAAACACACACACACGCAAAGAAACCGCAGAAGCTCATTTAATGCTAGTAAAAGTTGCGTGTTACTGAGTGCAAGCAGCGAAGAAATAATCCAAAAAAAATTGTAAATGTAACAGCTAAGTAAATAAAAGATAGAATCAACAACAACAACATTCGCCGCTAAGCAACCGCAGCTGCCTAGCTGCGCCAACAACACACACGCGCACGCACGCCCCTTGCGTTGCCACCTTTGCGCCTTTCCATGTCAGCTGCACGAGTTCCCTCGCTGACTTGTGGCCGTGGCTTGTTTTCATTCTAAATTAGTATGTTACGCACACACATATACATCTGAATATCGCATGCAAGTACGCACGCACATTTTACGGCCGCTGCTGAGGAGCTGCCATGTGCCACCTTCTGCGGCGGTCTGGAAACGACGCAGCGGAATTGACTTGTTGTGCGCGCTTAGAAACAATTTAAATCCGAGAAGAATGGCCGAGAAGTGTTGCAAAGTGAAGCCTGCAATAAAATTGTGGAATTGTGTACTAGAAAATGGGAAGCCCTCAATGTCATAATCCCGATTAATGTTTCCATCTGAGACTTACTTGGCCTTGTCAAATTCTCTGCCGGGGTATGAAGTATTGTGCAATAAAGTATTTGTTAGGTTTAATCATAAATTCCATTCTACATTATAGTTTTGGTTACGATTGCAGTCTAATCTCCCTCTGTCTAGTCCTAAGTTACTATAGTCTCATTGAGATTCTGTGACTCAGCCAAAGCGTCAGACACTAACATAATCTGCTTTCCCATTTCCTCTTATTAACAGTCTAGACTCGTCTGACTCTCCCGCCTTTGAATCAGCGTTCTGGCCAGCCACCAGAAAGCACTTATGGGTCAGAGTGGAACGTAAAAGGTTCCTTAATCTGCTGATTGGCGATGGCAAAGAAGGAACCACACTTTTTCCTCTACTATACAGCTTTCCAGCTTCCGCCAGAGCAAGGCTGAAGCATCTCGGTTGTCATATTTTTACTGAACCGGGCGAATTTGTCGCAAGTGATATTAGTGGCAGACTAGGAGTTTTGGTGTATTACAATAGACAAGCGTCCAAGTGGGATTTTTCGTTGTCTCAAGAGGAATCAGTATTTACTATAGTCCTAACCTTTCTGATACAGCCTCCGTTGCGAATTCGGTCCTGAGTCTCAAATGGAACTGACTCTCTCTCTCTTAGTCACCTTACCACCTGTTTTAATCTTGGTCTCAGATTTAACATCGGAATCAGACCGAGTTCTTTCAGGCATACTCAGACTCCGACTTCTTATTCCAACAGCAGCAATAAACCTCCTTTTCTTCTTAAGCTGCGTCTAACTCCTTTTCGTTGCCATAACAGCCTTTCCATTACTTACGCATTTGTTGCAGTGTATCCGCAGTGTCTTCAACCGTTTGAAAGCTGCTGCGTCTTCATATCATTCTCTCTAGCTGCCATCGCCGTTTTTGCTTTAACCCTTCTAACTTCGTTTTGATCAACAAAAGTAGCTTTATCAGCGTTTCATAAACCAATGTACATAGATGCCTTATCACACTTTAGCTGTCTCGTAAAGTACGGCTCAGCTCTTATCAACGGTGTGAATCTCGCGCATTTGCTTGTACCCCTTGGCCCTTTACTCATTTCTTCCTACTAAGGCAGCAACCGATTTCCGTTTTCAATTTTTTTGCTCTCACTTTCACTTTGCTGCTGGCCAAGACGGCTCTTGGCACTAAGCTGTCCACTCTTGCGCACTCGCCAAGCCAATCCAAGCCTCTCGCTTGCTGGCCAATTTTCCCTTCGAAGCTCAGTCGTGTATTCGACTGTCCACTAAATTCCTCTATCAGCCGTCATACTTTTAGTTTTCTGCTTTATCACTTCTGTTACTTTTTTGGTTGTTGTATTTTGTGTTTTTGTTTTGTATTTGGTAATTGCCGCCTGCTGTGTTGTTGCCGTTGTTTGAGTGCGCCAAAGTTGTTTCAACACTTTTTTACGGATTTGTGCGAACTTTTTTCGGCGCTCTTTGTTGCTGTTTTTTTGTTTTGTCTTTGTTATTTATTTTTTATTTGTTTTTGGTTCTTGCGCAGCTTCTAGTTTCTATTATTTAATTCGGTATTCTTTAGTTGTTGTTTTTGCTTTTCGTCGCTTAAAGTTTCAAGGCTTAACACCACCGAACAATGGCCCTCTTGCACCAGCTTTTCAACATCTTCTTTGTTGAATTGGAATTGGAAAAGTGCGCGGCGGACAGACAAAAGTGGATTTGCGCAAGAAGAGAGCTAATGCTTTGGCGCCCACATAAAGCAAGGAACACAGAACTCGGCGAAATCCACTTGAGTGGCTTGACAAAGACGTTTAGAAATGTTTAAGCGCCCAAACTGTGGCAGGGAAGGAGAGCAATCACGAAAATTAGGCCAAATGCATAAAATGCAGAAATCTTCCGTACAACTAAGCGGGCGGTTAAGTTGACAGATACATATGTATGTTAACTATAAAAGTTGTTAGAAAAACCTTCCTCAAAGACCTTAAGATTAGTAGGCCTTAAAGCTCGATATTATGCATTTTTTCATGGTATTGTTGTTATTTTAGCAGCAGGAAATAATTTTGCAGGATGCATATGAGTTGGCCATCCTTAGATGGATAAAAGTCCGGGTCCATTGCGGAACACAAAAAAGAGCCGACTGCCGTGACTTTCGGCTTCCATCTACAAAACAAAAAACCACCTTTTAGTATTTTTTTAAACTAATATTTCATTCCCTTATAATACAGAGACATGAAATTCTCAACCAATTTGCGCATCATTCATAAAATGTTCAATATTTAAAAGTTATTTTCTCTGTGTTTCTTTGTTTACCTATAGTTCTCAGCAGGTTTATGAACTCTTATAATGTTATATATAGTATATAAGGCCTTCAAACAGTTTTATAGATCGGCCTGAGGTGTATCGTTTCTATGCTTTCACTACCAGTTTCGTCAAAACCATCTTAGACTTTATGGTCGGTTATTTCTGACTTACATTTTTCATGCTGGAGACTTAAACCCACTTCGAGCTTCATTTAAAATGTAATTAGCGAAATCAGGCGCCTTTGACAGCAATTTTAATGTGGAAAAAGTAATTTTTTCCATGCCAAAATAGTGTTAAATAATTGGCAGCAAACTCAAAAGCAAATTTCCATGCTCAATGTCACTGATTGTTTGACTTATTGGTGTTGCTGTACGCGGCTGCAGGCAAATTCGGTTAGTGTTACCAAAACAATTGACAGAAAAATCAAAAAAATCTATTGTTGCATATTCTAGCTGCTTTATTTAACCGCAACAGTGTAATCGCGACAACAACAAAAAACGCGCTTAAGCAGCTGCAAACTAAAAAACAAAACAAACAATAATAAGTGTGGACACAATAAGGATGATGCAGGTGCTGCGTGGGCCGACGGCACCAAGCGAAGTGTGTGAAGCACCAAATGGAGGGTTGCTTAGTTGGGTGCACTTGACAACGTTTGCTGGGCGCTTGCGCGTGTGTAAATAATAGAGGGCATCCTTCGTGCGACAACAACTCGGTGTAAATGAGCGAAAACAGTGACGCAAATTTTAATGTAATTAGGACTAATTAATAATAATAACAACAATAACAGTCGCCTTACAGTGAGAGGTAATACGAAACATGCAAGGATGCTGCAAAAAAATGTCAACTTCGCTTGAGCCGAAACTATAATTCTCTTCACAAGCACCAAGGTTTTCTCACAAGAGCTTTGATGGGTCAGTTCGTAAGGCAGATTAATGCTATGGTTATTCAATCTAAACAATTTCTCCGCAACGTCAAATGGAAAAGTTGTCTGATGATTCCGATCGTTCAGTTTGTATGCCAGCTATAATGAACCGATATTGGCAGTTCCAAGAAATGAGCAGCTTCTTAGGAAGAAAATAACGGGTTATACACCCGATGTCAGATCGATATTCCAAAAAACGGAGGCATTAGTTCGCACATATATAGACAGGCAGACAATATAGACAGACCAAAAAATATTTCTTGCATTCAAGATCCCGCCACTGGGTCCTCTCCCCAGCTCTCATTTGGCTTTCTGTACTCCCCTCGAAAGAATTTTGGCAACAAAGCGCAGCCAAGTGAATGAAAATGCGTTCTACTGCTGAGAAGTATACTTTTGGAATTCTATGCGTGTCATTAAGTCCATTCGCAATTATATTAAGCCATCCTTTTCATACGTAGTTTTGCCCAATTAGAATTTCCAAGCAATTTTCCTTTGTTTTCTTTATTCTAATTGTCATATTGTAAGGTTTTGTTGTCTTCTATTTGTCTTCCGTACTATTTTTCAGCGCTTTCCCAACCCACTCAGATACTTTTCGGTGTGTGAGTGTGTCTGTGTGTGTGAGCCTATTTCACGCTTAGCATTCTGAATGGCCACACAATGGCAACGCATGAAATTTGTAGTAAACAACAATTTCCTCATGAGCAAAAACTGTTACAAGGCCACACACATACGCAGTGCAACAACAGCAATAACAACAAAAAAGCAACTAAACTAAAACTCATCAAAACAATAAACAAAATAATAGCGGTATTCGTTTATTCGCTTTTAAAAAACATATGCTCCAAATGCAACAACGAAACATGCTAAAACACTCACACACATACATGCATGAACATACTATACTTCTTTATGTTTATTTAATTGTTTAATAGAAATGCACATTAGCATTGCGTATGACAATGCGGCCAAATTAACAATGCAAATGGACACGCCGCTCGAGTATAATAGACAGCAACAACAACAGCAAAAATTAAAAACAAATAAGCCTCGAACTCAGCTAAAGAATTACTTATACAGCATTGAAGTGGAACTAATGAGCGAAGACCGGTTAGCTGTAAGGGAAACTATTTTAGAGAAAAGGGAAGACGATGACGAGGACGAGGACGGAAGACTTAAATTATTAGGTCAAATGACAGACAGCTAAAAAAGATCAAAACATAATTATAAAGACGTCTGCAGAGTTTAGGCTAATGTTACAAAGTTATTCCCGCGGTAAAGCTACAAATCTTCTCGGACGCTAACTATAAGTTGAGGTCAGGCACTTTCTCTGCCATTATGCTGCTTTTGCAAGCCTGAGGTACGCATTAGAGAAGCTTTAAGGATTGTGTTTCGGCTCTACGAAACCAGTTAATTCAATAATGTTCTATGGTCTACTCGGGGGGACTGGTAAGAATCCAAACAGGTTACGCTGAAATTCTCTCCTCCTGCAATTGCATTCCTGTAAACTTTGACTTGACTACTACTCCTGGCGACTGTTTCTACGCTCACATTCCCACAAGTGATATGTGGACTGGGAGAAGTTGCTGGAGAATAGACGCAGAGAGCCTTTTCACGGAAGGGTCGAAGCGAAAATGGGAAAGTTGGAAGGAAGCCTTCTGTAAGGAGCTCTTCTTCAAATCTTTAGCTTTAGGTTACCGCACTATTGTGGCGTTTCTCAGACAGACGTGATTACCACTGAGGAAACAGTAGAATTAGTGCTTCTGAGAGTAGCTTCCTTCAGGGAGGTGAGCTTTTGCAAAATGTATGCTCAGACTTAGTCAAAGAGTGTTTATTTAACGTGTTGGGTCTCCATGGTCATCTTGGTACTGGGGATTATAATTTGGACTCGAGTTACTAACTAAACCCATACTTGAAGCATAAAATCAGTGGTATTGTCGATATTTTCAATTCAGTAAACTGTGATTTTTCTCTCTCTGTCTCGTTATGCCTCTCAATCTCGCCTGTCTACAACTCAAATTTGATCTCTCCCTCACTTCTTTCCAGGCAGCTTTTTATTCTGTGATTTCGAATTTTACTTTTTCATTTTGCTTTTGTTTTTCCGACAATTAAACGGTCATCAATCACACGCTCTGCGCCAAAGCGCGTGTCCACGTGTGTGCTCATGTGTACTACATGACGACGCTTGCCGAAGTGCTTACAAACATTACGCAAGTGAATTGCATGCGTAAAAATAAGCAACAACAAAGCGAGTGGGTGACTGTCAGAGCGTGCAATTTTTCGCTTTTTTTCTATTTGACAAATATTTTTTGCGAGGCTTTGCGTGTTTGCATTAACCTTTTTGAGGTTCACTGATTCGGCTATTTATATTCGATTATGCCTTCGGTGATGAATATTTCACATATTTTTCTGATTTAGATTAAGTGAGTGCGGCGCAACTAGTCAAAGTGGAAAACGATGTTCCTACAAAAAAAAAAAAAAAATCGGTTTGCATTTAAATACCAGATTTTGAATGGTATTTATAAGGATGGCATCTAAAAAAATTTCATATTTATGGAGAAATACATAAGTAAAAAAAATAATTTCTTTATTTTTTTTAATAAAATATTTCAAAACAATGCCTCGATTTTACCAAAATATGGTTGAGTTGACTGAATGTTATTAAAAGGATATTTTAGAACTGTTCCTTTTCAAGATTCGAACTATTTTCGAAGGCATACATTTTTAACACTACGAAATTCGAAATAAACATCGAACTTTCTTTTAGAAAAACGTTATGGCGTTCGAAAAAAAGCATCACTTAAGAAGTTATAATCGAAAATATTGAATCTTTACTTTTTCTACTTTCACATTAAAATTTAAAACTGATGACAACCAAAAAAGAGTTTTCGAAAATAAACATCACTTTTGAAGTTATCTTCGAAAATTTTGAAGCTTTACCTTTTCCACTTTCATATTAAAGTTTCAACCTGATGACAACCAAAAAAGAGTGTTCGAAAATAAACATCACTTTCGAAGTTATCTTCGAAATTTTTGAAACTTTACTTTTTCCACTTTCATATTAAAATTTAAAACTGATGACCCCAGAAAAAATGTAACGTCTAAAATTGAAAGCCACAAACCACTCAACCAGCAGAGGTAATATTTTCAAAGTGAAGTGAGCACTAAGGAGGCTAACTGGCTAATGGCAAATTGCCGCTGCTGGTCATGTGAAATTAGGTTATCACGTTCCCAAATTGACTTTTCTGCTTATTAAAGTGAGCATTAAAAATTAGCTTTTTCTGCTAAAGTGTGCGACAAATGTGCGGCGACATGGCACGGCACTCGAGCGCCGGCGGACTCGAGCGGACAACGGGGCGTATGATTGATGTTGATTTCGAATTGGAGCGTGAATGCACCGCAAAATGGCGGGGAAAGCAGGGAAATGGCAATAAATGAAAGTGGGAATAAAGAAAATTAAAGTTTAAAGCAAAGCTATTTTCTTCGACAACTTTTTTGTAGTTAGAGTAGCGCAGTCAGCCATATCAAAGTGAAAGTTGTAAAAACAGCAAAAAATAGTTATATAAAGTTAAATTTATAATTTTTTTCCCTAATTTTTAAAAATGAAAAATTTGTTCTTTGCATATTTTTACACTAAAAATATATTTTATTTTTTAATAATAAATTTTTTCACTTTTTCTTGTGTGTTGCAGGCCGCCTCACCGCGTTGGGAGCCACAAATCGCGGTGCTCTGCGAAGCTGGCCAAGTATTCCAACCGCAATACCTATCGGAAGAGGGACGCTGGGTAACGGACTTGAATAAGAAGACATCGGGAGCCACATGCTTGCGAGACAAAATGGACTTACTGGACTACTGCAAAAAGGTGAGTGAAAAACTTGAAAAAAATCTAAAAATAAAATGAAAATGTAATGAATATCCACAAAAAATTATGTGCTCAAACCGAAACCTAAATATTGTAAAAAGTACAACTCTGCAACGGTAGAGACCACACCTAAACCCAGTGCGCTTCGCAAAGGTGTGCAAATTGGGTCAACTGTCAAATGCGGAGATGCGGAGAAAAATTTATTAAAATGACTCCTCTACATATTTACCAGCAATGCAGACCCCTTGCGCTGATAGTTCACTCCTTCGTAAATACATACACAGCATTTGCATTTTTATTGCTGTGCAAATTCCTGATAATACCCATGCTTAAGCCACTTATCGATTGCCAGGCGAAACCCTAGCCAAAAAAAACTAATTTCATTCCACACTTGGCTATTTGACTATTTGGCTGCACCATTGCTTCGTTGGATATTTTGAAAAATTACCGCAAGGACCTAGTGCACACACGCGCAGACAACTTTCCACAGCCATACATATACATATGTGCATATGTATACGCAATGCTAGTTGAGTGAAAATATTGCTGAAATCACTTCATGGGTTCATGTGCTGGCAAATTCAGTTTGGCGCTAGTGCATTTTGCAGGCGGTTTTCGCTTCTGCTTTGGGTATTATTGTATGGGAACGAGTGAGAAAGTGGCTCGTGTATGAAATACTGCAAAATTCAGACCAATTATTTAAATACTTTTCCAATTTCGGACTTATCACAATTCCAACTATTTTCAAGGATTTTTTTCGATATTTCGTTTGGGATTAGCATAAAAATTTTTGAAAAATTTCATTACAGGTTCGAAAATAAAAATTATTTCAAAAAGCTATCTTCCGAATTGTCGAAAAATTTCATTACAACAAAGCTTCCATACCTGGGATTACTTCGACAGTTTAAAGATATCCACTTCAGCTATTTAAAAAGTGAGGTTAGCATAGGAATTTTCGAAAACTTTTACTGTGAGAAAAAAAAAATTTCGAGATTGCGGAAACTATTTGGACGAAGTTTCGAAAACTGTAAATGCTTCGAAAATTTTCTTAAACTATTAATTCGAAAGCCTTGAAGGTAAAATTTATTATAAAGTAGTATTTTATTAAACGTTTATAATGTAATGCATCTGAGCGCCTTAAAGAAGAACAAGTAGCGAGGAAAAGCTTTTTACCCTAAAACGTTTTATAATTTTTGACTTAAGCTACTTTCGAACTGGTTCTTAAGTTACTAGTTTTAAACTAATTTTGAATTAAACTACTCTCGAACTAGACCTTAAAACACTAGTTCCAAACTACTAATTTTTTTCCTATTTAATTTTTGGACAAATATAAAATTGTCTCCGCCTGCTTGCTTCAGCAGCGCCCAAAATTAATGGCTGTAATATAATATACACACATTTGAAGGTGTGTCAGTAGTGGTGCTGGTAGTGGGAATGTAGCGTAGATGTGGCAGATAGCGGCGTTGGTGGCGAAAAGGGTGCTAATATATTGAGTAACTCCACGTGCCTGCTCGCGTTGCGTTCCCCATGCTTCACGAGTGTGTTTGTCTGGATGTATGTGTTTGTATAACATATGCGCTTCGGGCGTGTTGGCCATATTATTAAGCGTTTGTGGACGCAGGCGTGCATCAAAAAGTCTCAAAACTCAACTATACTTGCTTGTTGTTGTCCCACTTTGTGCTTTCGTATTTATCTTATGACAAATAAAAATGTTTTTCCGCATTTCTTTACAATCACGCCAGCTTTTATAAGCGATTTTTTTATCCACCGCCTTAAATCTAGCTTTTTTTGTGTCATACCCCCGCCTCCCGTCGCACTAATGGCCGCACTTGGCACTCGCATCCTTCACTTGTCTCAATTTTAACTACATTTTTTCCAGGCGCTGCAGTCAGCGTAAAATCCTTTTTTTTCTCCCGCTCGTCATCCCACTCGCTTTGCCTTCCCTGCCAAAGCTCTTCCTCTGTGCTCTCATCTCATTTATATATTTTTTCTCACGCTATCTCGTTTCTCCTCCTGCCTTGGTCTGCTAGTTGTCTGTGCGCTGACCCACCATGGCGTATGCGTGACATTTCGCTGCAATTTAATTTATTGCATAAAATCAACGAAAAATTGCAGTTGTTTATGCGCATTTCTTTTACATTTGCATACATTTTTCTTACATTCAACGTTGAATTTATTTAACTTTTGCACGAATTATGCTGACTCTGCATGAAGTATTAAAAATACTGTGCATTTAGTCAGCAAAATATGTGGGCGTAAGCAGAGCGTTTGGGAGAAAAGTGCATTGACATTGTCGGGCTCTTTCTGTTTCGCAAGCATTTCGAGCATTTAAGCGGTTTTTCGCTTTGATCGACTAAGAAGCGGCCTCTGAGTAGCCGAAAAAGCCTTTTCGAATTTCTTATCAAACTACAACTTATTTTTTTTATACTCATTTTTGGGCAGCTGTAATTGTTTTTTTTTTCATTTTCCCCAATTTTTTTTTTTTTTTGTTAAATGAAGCTTAGAATGTCACCATTTCAACACTATATGCCATGACACAATGTGCGTGGTTGCACTGGTAATATACGACTGCAACGACAAAAGCTACTGACAAAATACGAAAGGACTTTTTCGGCTACGCAATATTTCTCATTTGAACACCATTTTTGTATTTTTAAATTACGAAATTGTTTTGTTATTTTATTACTGCGTAGATGAGCTCACGCAGCATTGACGTTGCCCACAACCTTGGTTAATCTTAACGAATCAGCACAAGTTTTCGGATCTTACCAACTTTCACAATTAAAAGATGCCAATCAACGTGTACTTTTAATAAACTTGCTTCATCGAAAGTCTACTTTGAATTGTTTACGGCCAGCCTAGCGCTAAACTATTTCTACCCTTACCACGCGACATGCAAACTTTGCGGGCTTCTTTAATTCACTCAACGCTGGAAGTATTATTTTGCATGCCGCCCACGAAAAGTTGGCCTCTTACCGCGTATCCCGTGCAGTAGCGTTTCCATAAGCATGTTACAGGAACTATCTACATGTCCTGGTTTTATTCTTACTTACCGCACAGCTCAGCACTGCTTGATAGCAATTATTTGTGGCTGACGCAATTCTCACCACAACTTCTTTGCGAATTCTCGGCATTCCACTTGCCTTCAACCGCAAACAACTCGTCCAACCATGTCCATACAGTCGCACCCACTTTCTTGCTCTCCTTACACTCCGCTCACCCGCTCTCAGTGCTGGCCACGATTATTCTTCGCATAATTGGCCAACTCTTCGTGCATTTAGCTGTCAGCCTGTTTTATTGCCTGTCAGCCTTCATTGCTGACACTGTTTATAGCCGAGAAGTCCGCGCGCAACAATTAAAAAAATAACAAAAAAAAATGTTTTTGAATTACACAACGAAATTGCCTCACTTGCTACGGAGGTAGGCTTTTATGGCCTCATCAGCGAAGACAATGCGCCAACTCATTTGATGCGCTTCATTACGCTGGCAAACGCACAGCGGCGCACGGCACTGCAGCTGAAGCGCATAAAACTATAATCACACACACACACCCATATTTGTTATGGCTTTCTGTTGCTGCATGACAGCGTTGATTCGCTCCTGTGTTGTCTCATATTTTGCATAAATTTAATTAAGCGGCAATGTTGCTCATACGCCTCGCTGCACCGTGTAATTTCGTCTTTTATGCTGCGCCGGAATGCGCATGGGTCAGCATCCAGGCATAACGCTCGCTACTTGCATATACAATATTAACAGCAACAAATTGCTTGCTTATTGACATTGGATATAAATAAGCCGTCTTCTGTACGCTGTTACTTTGAGGTGCCGCAGGTTGTTCTTAGTCAAAACTAACTTATTATATAATTACAATGCGAAATATTTTATAAACAAAGGCACGCTGTCATACATTCGAGCTGCCGCTGGGGCTTAAGCTTCCCAAACGCGGGACAGTCAAGAAATAAGGAAGGAAGTGCTAACTTGTTTCTACCGCAACTTCTTCTAAACAACTTCGGCAGATGGCGTCTGGTAAGATTCCCAATCGTAAAGTATGTACGTGAATAAAGCAATGCACTGTTAAAAGCCCACAACTAGGGAGAGGCTAACCTTACTAAGGGCAAAGAGATCGCTAAATCCGGTTAATCTTGCGCCAAAAGGCTTTTGCGCCTGCGCAAGTACCGATAGTGGCCCAGCTCTCTATCAGTAGAACACAAGAGGATGCGGGACCACCGACACGTTCCCATTCTAACGATAATGATTCTAGTGTGCCTTTTCTTGCTAGCTCAGATGCTTTCCCATTACCTGTTATTCCGCTATAGCCCGACACCCATACCTGTCTTACCACAAAGACACTCGACCAACTCTGAACGCACTGTAAATGAGTTCCAAGTAGTGAGTTCAAAGTGAGTATCACTGCTCTGCTATCTGAGTGAATGGTTACTTTTCTAGAGGAGAACGCACTCCGGAGTAGCAAATCTGCTGCTACCTCAATGGCTGCAACCTCAGCCTGGAAGGCACTGCAATAGTAAGGAAGTCTGAAACTGGAGTTGATAGAGAGCTCCCGACAGTAAGCCCCTCAACCAAGCTTTGACCCATCCGTATAGAAGATTACTGCCCCTCCCCTCTAACGGCTTCTTCCCACCTTAAGCCCCCTCGTCGGTATATAGGGCAGAGAAGGAACCGCCAGACTTCGACTTGGCGGCTCCATGATCCAGATGAAAAAAGCAATAACGTGAAACTGCGACTTATTTTTGATGGCGAACAAGTGCTGCGGTGCCAAAAATTTTTCTAAAAACTTTAAAAACTGCCACTCAGTGATGATGCCTATCCAGCATCAAACATCCTTCTATCACATCAATACTGCGTCTCCCTCAAAGAACTGTCACAAATGCGGTTTTCCTTCTATACTTAATGTATATTCAGATCTTTTCGAACACATCTAACTACAGATTAGTAATGAGCACAGTTGTTTACGTGGTACTTGCCCCCCATATGCTCGCCAACTTTGTTCTTGATAATAAATATACTTCTGTTTATTTCTAAATCTAAGCGAAAAATACAAAATAACACATTAAATCCAAACAAAAATATTTACGTACTAAGATTATGTAAATAGTATCTATACAACTAACTTAGAAAGACGACATAAATGAACCGTAGAAAGCCTTATCAGCACAAACGACCTCCAACGTTCAGCCGAAACCGCAACCCTAGGGCATATCTCGCTAGTAAGCGCTCAGCGCACCGACACGTCTCACCCACTCACGCCGAAAGATCATTGATCGACACCCTCCTGCTCTCCCTCTCGTTCGCTCTCTCTCGTGCGCGCGCTGCTGCTCTCCAGTCAGCGCTTCAGCTTGTTCTGCTGATCGCTGCCGAAGGCATCGCGCTCAATGTAGTACGGCGAGCCGTCGGGCTTCTTGCACTTGTAGCGCAGCTTGCAGCATTCCGGAAACGGTTTATCCATGTGTATGCGCTCGCCGTTGTTGCAGTTCTCGATGCGTAACCGGCCGCAACTGCAACGAATGCAAAGAAATGTGAAACGACAATTAGATTAATGGCTCTGCGGCTTTATTGCAGCGCTAAAGTATTTACTTATATGCAAATGCGCATTTATATACATATATTTTTTTAAGTGGTTATGTGCGGCAAAGAAAAATTTAAAGTTAGCGGAAAAGCCGCAATAAATAATCGAGTTGTCTGTCGCCTGTGTGTTTAATTGACTCAATTAATTAATTTCATTAGTGATAAGTGCACTTTCTCACTTTCTAGTGCACATATGTGCATATACATATACACATGCATATACATAAATAAGTGTATATCTCTATAAATATACACTCATTGCCGTTCATTTGCCAAGAAAATCTGTTCAAAAATTTTCTGCAAAATATTCCAGCAATTAAGGGTTTATAGCATGACTTCATAGCCAAAGGCAGTCCATTAAATTGCGTATATGACTCAAGCGTACCAATGACGTCATAAAAGATGAGAAAATTCAACAAAAAAAAAATGTGTAGACAAACTATTACTTATAATCAAAAAATTGTAAATACTTTGAGAAAATTGTATGAATCAAAATGGTTAAGAAGTCTTTATATACGCGAACTAGTCTCTGAGCTCTTGAGATATCGATCTAAATTTTTACACACATACTCCCTACGAAACTGCTCATTGGCCGGAAGTGTTCGTGGAAAACTTTTTCATTGGACGAGATATCTACACAAAATTTGGAGGAGACAATTTTTCTCTGAAAAAATGGTTCAGATCGGACCACTATAGCATATATTTTTTTTTTTTTTTTTTTGTCGTAAAGAGGGTTTAACTAAACACTAAAACACTCCCCCCTTCTATAATGGATTTTTTTCCCTATACCGAGACCGCTTTCGCATTACTTCAGGACAAGGTTTCCAAGATGAACCCATTACAGGTCAATTTCTACTCTCCCTGCGTCCAGGGATGCCTACGATTTTGTAGCCAGCATCATGTCTCTCTTTTTAGAGCATAGAACATGTTCCACGTACCCGGCAATTATTTCCCAGTTTTCGCTGCCAGCTATCATTTTTTCTAAAATATTTTCCGTACTTAGTTCCTCGTACTTCTTTCCATCGGTGGCACTAGAAAAAGGTATGGGCTGCATCATCGCTGCATCGGGAAGTCTGGGCTTTCTGTTTTTCCCATAAAACACCTGTTTTCGGAAATATGATGAGGATGACCGGACAGCATCTGTGTTATGTAGTAGTTTATCTCGGCGTGTTTTCTACAGTTTGGTGGTCCATCTTCCTTTGCTCTCCCTTGTCTACAGATCTTGCCAGAGTTCAAAAGTTTGCTTCCTCGCCTGTTGTCTTGTGGCCATGTGTATTACCATTCCGTCTTTCTTCCATAGCCAGAGTTGTCTTCTCTCCTTTGCGAGTCTATTGGGATGACGCCGCTTATCACTAGCACTGCGGATTCTAATACAGTGCTGTATACTGAGGCGACTCTAATAGCACTGACTGTCTTGTGTCAATAAGCAATTTCCTTTCACTTGCAAGTGGGCCTCCGGTGTTATTGCTAGGTATTTTAGGGTTTTCGTCGTTTGAATAGTTTCTAAACGAACTTGCATGCTTACCTCCAGCGGGATGTAAATCAGACATAGAATTGTAGTGATGATTTTTTCTTTATTTTTTACAATTTTTTAAATAATTATTTTTATTTTTTCAAAAAATTTGTATTTTTTTAATTTTTTTATATTTTATTTTATTTTAATTTTTTTCAATTTATTTATATTATTTCAATTAATTTTTTTTTCAACTAATTTTTTTTTTCAAGTATTTTTCTTTCTATTAGATTTATATTTTATTTAAAACACATTTTGTTTTTCAATTTATTTAATTTTTTTTGTTTCTTAACTGCCGCTTAATTACTAATGGCTGTAACGCGAACTTAATTTTAAGCAAAATTGGCTCAATAAACTTGCGAACTTACCCCTCAATAAATATTGAGCCGTCCTCATTGCAAGTGAGGCGCTGACACGGCGCTATACCCAGATTCACGCCAAGCTTCAGCTCATCGCCGCGATAAATACATTTGCCCGGGTTATCTAACAAGAAAGGGTTGAGCAATGAAAACAATTTGCTAAAAAATATATTATGCACAAACACTGCGAAAAATATTTTTGAATAATTTCTTTTTGCATTGTTTTTATTTTCCATTATAAATGTATATATGTATATATATTTTTTCAGTTTTCTTTGACTTGTTTTTTGCTGCTTGAACTTTGACATTTTGCAATATTTATTTTCCACACACCTGGGTCGGCCGCTATTAGACCCGAGTATGCCTCAGTGGTGCTGCTATACAGCAGCAACAACACCAAGGTGCCGGTTAAAAGCAAGAAACTTTTTAAAAACGCGATTTGTCGTGAACACAACATGTCGAAACTAAATTGAGAACTGAGCTGAGCCTGCAAGTGCCGACGTGCCTCAAGCCATGCTCGAAGCGCTTGAAAAAAAGAACGCGTGGAAGGAGAGCGCGCAACTGACATATACTAAATGCTGCTTATCGGGAGCAATTGTAGCTCTGCAACTAAGCGTGATAGTGCTGCTAGCATGCGCTCGCCCACACTATCGTTCGGCGGCTTATCAATTTGGAATTGTTTGCAGCAGCTTTTGTGCTGAACTTGCACTTGTTGTTGTAGTATTATTTCACATACTATTTTCTGTATTTTTTAATATTTTCTTTATTAAACTTATTTTCTTTTTTATTATTATTTTTATTTTTTATATGTTTTTCTACGCTTTTGCTCGGTTTCATTTTCATCTTTCACTCCGTTGTCTCGCTGATTTGCATTTATATTGATTTGCATGTATTTATTTTGCCTTTTATGCCGCACAATCGTATCGCTTACACATACACGGTTGCATATGCCGATTCGGCCGGGGTCAGAGGTTATCGTGCCGTTTTGTTTGCCAACGCCATATCAATACTGTAGATTTGGAATTTGCGTTGCGTCGCTCTTCCACACACATACTTGTGTACTGCATGTTTATTTTTGAATTCTTCTAGAAATATTTGCAATAAATTCTCGTTTTTATTGCGTTATGCCACTCTTTCGCTTTCGATAATGTATTGATGCTCCACTCGTGCGCATTCGCTGCTGTAAATATTGTTTATATATATACATGTTTGTATATATGTATGGAATGTATAAATATATGTAAATTAGTATTTCCTATTTGGCTGCAATAATATTTATTTCATTGTATTTTATTTTTACTTTTGCTCGCCTGGTTTGCAGTCCGGCTGCGGCTCTGCGCATAGGTTACAGTTCGCCCGTTTGTTGAGCATTTTCTATGAATGAAAACTCATTGTTCACACCACAGCCTGTTCTAGGTATATTCACGCTCATACATACTAACATATTTACGCATTATTGTCCATTTTGGATTATCGCCGTAGTGCGACGTAGTCGTTTAGCTTCGCAAGCCCACAAACTGCCTTCACCTTTAATCTTTGCTACGCAGCAATAACAACTCGTTCGAATTTTTCAGTACAAAAATAAGACAAAAGCAAAAGCTATTTATTTTGCCGAGGTGTTTAGCGGGACTTTCGAATATTCATGAACTTCGAAAATGAGGTCGCATTTCTAGAAACTTTACCAATGTAAAATAAAGGCATTTGTGCCATAACAACAGAGCATACGAGCTTGAGTCGATGTCGTGGAATCCTAGGCAGCGAACTTTAGCTCTTGAATATTAAGTTTTTGTGATCTCGATTAAGGCTTAATATAGCAGTTGTCACAAAAAGCACAGAAGCCGTTGCTAGAAGAAGGCGATTCAGTTTTTCCTTGAATGGCAAATCACGACTACGCTCAACTCACTCTGTTGGGAAGGTTCTATCTCAGTTCGTTTAAGACCCAAAACTGGGGTTTGTAATCTTTTTGTGCAAATATTCGAAGTCGAAGAAATATCTAGTAATAAACTGTGTATGCCCAAATTTTTGCTCTACTAAGATCTTAAGCGCTGTATTTTATGCTTACTTAATATAGGTGCTCAAAGGAGCTCTAAACATGGAAGGATTGCCCTGCTGAAACTTTCGATGGCCCTATGGCACTCACTCTGAAGAGTGGCCCACCGTGTCGGTAGTCCACCGTTAGAGCGTAGCGGTAAGGATGAAGACTGGAAGTCGTTTGAAGCGATCGATGCGGTCTAGATCTCATTCTTGTCTCATGTTTTCAAATTTTGCAGAATTTCTACACAAAACTGGTATTAAAATCGCTTGTATCACAGCAGTTGTGCTCCCCTATTACAAAACCGTTTTATTTTCAACTCCAAGCATGCCGTATTCGCACCTCCCCCGGTCCCTTGTAAGCGCTTTTATGCGCACACAATTGATTCATCGCTTGTGCCAGTCTTTCGCAGTGTCGCAATAAATCAAAATTTATGTTTCCGAGATTATTTTTATACACTCATTCAATTATCGCTGAATCGTTCCATATTTATTTTGCCAGACACACACACACAAACACACAAACATAATACACAAGTGCAAAGAATGAGCGCGCCGTATGAAGAGCGCTGTGTTTGTGTGCGGCGAATTCTATGAGCTGCGAGTCGCAATTGTGCTAAATTTATGCGCAGCAGGTCGACAAATTAACAACAATCACAACAACACATATATGTATGTGTATATATTGAATGAATAACGTGGAACATACTGAATTTGCTATGGAAATACTTCTTTATTTCTCGGAATTCTCCGATTGGTATTTGCAACTTATTATTAACAGCTTAGACAGTTGAGGGTGTCGGAGAAAGAGGGTTGCCATATTTGCCGACCCCAACTGAAAACATAAAAAATGTGTTAACCTCGGTTGCTCACGGGAGCACTCTTACAGCATAAAGGGATAAATAAGATCTTCATCTTGCTTTTGATCGACCAGTTTGTACGACAACTTTAAGTAATGGACCAGTTCACATGACTCAATCGGGTCTTCAGGGTATAACAAACGATGGCGTCCCGTTTTTACAAAATTCCTACAGCTTGATTGTGTTTCTGGCCGTTCACATGTACAGGATTTGTCCGTAAAGTAGTAGGACTGAGGGCGTTCCTAGCCAACGAACGAGCGACTGGAGTGGGACATGCCAACGTCTGCTTGCCCAAAAAGGGAAGAATGAGCAAATCCGAAGTGAAAATGATACTCATTATCTTTTTTGGCATCAAAGGCATTGTCCGCCATGAATTTGTTCCTTCTGGATAAACCGTCAATGGCAAGTTTTACGGAGAAGTGCTCACGAGACACAAGCGAAGGGTCAACCGTGTCCGTCAAGATATCGCCCGGCTCAGCCCACCTTTCTTGTAAACAGCTATGTACCTTTCCAAGGCCGGCATCCCAACGCTTCCGCAACCGCCTACCCCCGGACTTTTTTGTTTCCTTGCCTGAAAAGGCCGATGAAAGGGGATCCAAACAGCATGCCCTCGGCTCTCAAGGCTATAAAAGGCGCCTACTTTGAAAGTAGGATTGGTTCAATCATGAAATCATTATTTTCGATATACTTTATAGACTTGCCCAAAATCTTGGTTAGGTAATTTAATATTATAAAAGGCATGCAAAGAGTGAGTCCTTCAGCAGGTTCTTAAAAGAATATTCCAACACTTTCATATGTTTCCTACATGATTTTAAGCTAAAAATAAAACTAAACATTAATATAGTTCACTCAGGGTATGCTTGCGTCGTTCCACAGCTTGACTAAAACTAAATTGAAACACGCAAAAAGGAGAATAAAATCTCTTCAAGAATTATTCATGCGAAAATGTTATTTTAACACAAATATTTTTGTGAAAAATAGCAAAAAGTAAATGCTTGTGAGCCAGAGTAAACTGCAACAACAATATAACGGAGTTCAATGTCAGTGCGCTCGGCGGACTTGCACTTGAACACAAGCGTGTTTGCTTAGCGAAGTTCATGAGTGGCCACACACACACACACATATTTAGTTTGTATGCCTGAGTGTGTGTGTGTGTGTGTGGTTCTGCTCTTTGCGTGAGTATAAGTGACTGCTGGCCGCCAGCAAGCAAAGCAATTAAGAAATCATACAACCAGTCGTTATTTATTACTCAAGGTGCCTACGACTGAAGGTAAAATGGCAACACTGACTGGGCATTCAGTGGATGGCAGCTTACGTTGGTTCCAAATTTGGATTGGCGAATGCATAAGTTTTAAGATACTTATATAAAAAGAGTTCTATTCTAACACCCTTCGGCTCTCTAAAAGCAATTCATGAGCCTGAAGGTTCACTTATGTACTTCCGAATTGAAAACTCGTCGCGTGAAATTGTCTCCACCTTCAGATTATTTAAATTTCGTAAACATTCGGGGGTTTTTGTGAAGCTAACCAATACTAATACTCACGAGCCTTCTAAGAAAGAATTCTCAACAAGTTTATCAGTAAGTTCGTCGAACTTATTTGAGAGAGATCTCTGATATACTCTGACCAACTGCGATATATTTCGGATATGGCCGAGAACGCAAAACTTCTATCCTTTGCGATTTCACACTACTGTACATGCCAAGGGCAGACAGGTTCCTATGAACTTGTTTCTTCCCTTGGGTGCTTTGGTATCCTTGCTTCAGTTGTCGAGCCTTGAGTGTCGAATCGAAGGTGCTGGCCTCTTGTTAGCGGATACATTTGTACGTCGGACGGCTCCAAAGACATTGCGTAGAACAGTGTTGTAGCGGTAAAAAAGCATGACAGTAAACTGACCGAGTTGGCATTAACCGGACCCGGTCCGTTCTAGTTACTTAAACCCGACTGAGTCTCTGGAATGTGGCTTCTCATATAGATCAGTCATGATAGTCAAGAGTGGAACCTACTTGCCATAACTGTTTATGCTGCTTCGGAGTTAGAAAGTAAAATTATGAATTTTAGGTATGTTTGTTGTTGTCAAAAGCAGCTTTTGAGCCTTAATATTTCAAGGTTTCATCACTGATTTCACTGCAGTCGATTTTGGACTCCTAGACTCCTGTGACGCATTTCGGAGCAGTTCTGAACTAGTTCCTTAACTAATCTCAATCGCATTTCGGCAGCTTTCGGTTAGGTTGCGTGTGCATATGTGTTCGTAGTGGATCACTTTACTTCGGCAGTCACCAAATATACAGCGCAAAACATGCCTGCCTCACCGAAGAGAGGAAACAACAAAGCGAGCTTTATGCGCAACTGCACTCGTTCGCTGGAAGGAAAGAATTATGAAAATTATATAAATACAAGTGTGTTATTTGCGCTCTTGAATGCACCTTTGTGCGCGCGGCTGCTGCTATAAATAGCCACCTGTGCCTGTGCGTGTGTGTGTGCGCGTGTTTCAATGTCATTACGTGCTCAAGTATTCTGCGCCGCTTTCGCCGCATTTATTTTGCACAATTTCACAGTTCGCTTTGACGGCTTTATTTATTTGCCCTTCTCTCTTATTGTTATTATTTTTATTGTTGCAATATAATTTTATGTTGTTGTTATTGTTTTATTTCTTTTAATTTTTTTCTCTTCCTTTCGCTTTTGTTCTCTTTTTGCATGCAAATATTTCGCAAATGCCAAATGCCAAATGCCGAAGTGACCTCAGCGGCGCAGGAAACATTGAAATATTGAGGCATTGAAATGAGGATGTGCGGCAGCAGCTGCTGTGAGGAAGGATGTGGCAGAGGACGTGAGCAATAATGCCAGGAAGCTATTGGCAAGCCAGGATGTGCGTCAGCCGTGGAAGAGGCGCATTGAGCGCTGAGCTGAGCACGAGTCAAGGAATGCACCGCGCAACGTTTCTTTTGAAGAAGAGAGCGAGAGCGAACGTGTTAGGGCTTCTGAGAGCAAAAGTAAAACCTTTTCTTATATATTGGGTAGTCGAAAAAGTCCTTTCGTATATTACATATTTGTTTGTTTATTTATTAGTATAAATATGAAAAATAAAAATGAAATTCGATTAGAAATACGAAAAGACTTTTTCGGCTACCCAATATATATCTGGTAGTTTACACACTTAATCTTCTCTGACAACGTCATTGCCACTCTCGAGAGTAAGTTCCCGCACTGACTAGAAGCGAGCTGGAAAATATGTGTACCACAGTAAAAAAGAAAAAAAAAAAAACTAAATTATATTAAGCTTTATTGTTTCGAAGTTGTTTTCACAAAAATTAATAAAAACACTTGACAAAAAGTACACATTTCGACGCTGTTTTAAGTTGAATGGCATTTCAAGCAAATAAAGTCGACGTTTTCCTCTTCAACTTCAACAAATGAAAAAGTTATATTTTTTAATGCCAATTCAAAGCGCGCCAAGCTTGACATTCTGTCCCCTGCACTAGCCGCGGTGCCCCTTACCCTTAAACTCCGCCAAGTGGGCAAACAAAAACAACAGCAAGTACAACAGACAGCAAACGCTGGATAATAATGTTGCCCTCCGGCGACCCATAGACTTGAGCCCAAGCGAATGAGTTCACATGTTCTGCCTAATACCCCTTGGACCTGGTTACATGACATGCCTGCTGTTTTTGTTGTATTTTTAATACTATACTCATATATATAGTTGCTGATCTGGTCTGTGTCACCGGATATGCCATCAAGGCGCTCCACACAAGTGTAATGATGCCTTGCATTTGCTGCATGACTCGCAAAGCCTCGGGGCAAGCACACACACAAAGGCACATGCATAGCTGCACCCATGTGTGGGGCTTGTCAATGACGAGCTCGCCTTTGAAATGTTATTTTTCACATTATTTCCTACGGTCACACACACATACACATACGCACACACGCTCAGGCGTTTATGCAAATGATAGCTGACTAACCAGCCTTTATTCTGTAGCCATGACACCCCTTAAAAAGAATCCACAAGCTCACAAGCTCTTCTGCCATTAAAAAGTCATTTTCAATCATTAGTTAGCCACAAAAAGCCTACAATTCCATGGCAAGCTGCCTAAGGCTGTAGATTTTCTGCAGAACTACATATCACTGAATCTATTTTTTAGACTCAGTGCTGCAGTTTTCGGGTAAGTTGGCATTTAAAGTGCCTGCTTGAAAGCGAAAATTAATGGCAAAACTATTCGAATTTGTAAAATTTTGGAATCACAGTAAGTAAACAAAGCCTCATAAATGCCCACCCACCCTATTTCGAAGCGCTCACTTAAGTGAAAGTGTCGTTTTGAGCCTAATTTCTTCAAAAACCGGCGATTTGCAACACATTTTTAATTCTCTAAAATTGTGGGTTGGTCCAAATGTAAATTTTCTTAAATAGGATTGTAGCGCATGCGATTCTGCAAATTTCTGCATTTTTAGATTTTTGCTACGACCTCTAGTTTAAAAGTTATAAGCGTTTTTCTATTCGGCGGTTGCTTGCTTCATGCTCCTGGTCGCCTGGTAGAAATCCAGGATTTTTGTGCCAAATTAAAATGCAATTTTTCTGCAGCCGACAGCGGCGTCGGCAGCGGAGGCACCCAAGAATTTGCCGGTTGCCGTTGCATACGCAAAGGCGCAAAAATGGACCAGCGGAAGCGGAGAAACAGGATGTGTGTGGGACCGGATATTAGACATAGGGCGGAACCGGAAACGAAAAATAACGGTACCTGACTTCCGGTTTAGCGATGGTACCGGAAGTTGTCAACCGGAAACGGAACTTTATAACCGGAAACAAGCCGTCTGTCCCCACTTCCTGTTTTCCAACTCCCACTTCCGGATTTTCACTTCCGGAAAATCATAAAACCGGAAGTGCAGTACCGTTAATTTGTATTTCCGGTTTCCGAGTGGCACTTCCGGTTCCTAACATCCGTTTCCGGGTTACAACTTCCGGTTCAATCGCTAAACCGGAAGTCAGGTACCGTTATTTTGTACTTCCGGTTTCCGGTCTGGGCACACTTCCTGCCCGCCGGCTGCCCGCTTCCGTTTGTCAATGTCAGCCCCTTTGCGTATGCAACGGAAGCCGGCAAGTACGTGGGTGCCTCCGCTGCCGACGCCGCTGTCGGCTGCAGAAAAATTGCATTTTAATTTGGCACAAAAATCCTGGATTTCTACCAGGCGACCAGGAGCATGAAGCAAGCAACCGCCGAATAGAAAAACGCTTATAACTTTTAAACTAGAGGTCGTAGCGAAAATCTAAAAATGCAGAAATTTGCAGAATCTCATGCGCTACAATCCTATTTAAGAAAATTTACATTTGGCGTAACCCACAATCTTAGAGAATTAAAAAAGTGTTGCTAATCGCCGGTTTTTTGAGGAAATTTTGCGAAAAATACTTAATTTTTTTAAAATTAGTTCAATAAAATGGAGTTTATACCTACTCTGACCTACAACGCTTCGAATCAGTGTTTAAGTTTTTCAATAAAACAAGTTTTTTTCATCAAAATCATTGTGTTTATTATTTATGTGTTTTACTTGATTGGTCTTATGGATTAAACATTGTGTCGAGTGGATTAGCAGTTTTTCTTAAATAAAATAGCATTATTTTCTTTAGAGATTTGCCAATACTTCAGTTTGAGCTCAAAAATTATGCATTTTCGTTGGTTCGAATGAGTTTTTGTGCAGTGTTTGATAATAGTCGTTAATGTTGTTCTCGCTCGATATGAAATCATAAATGAATACTGGGCGTTGTTGTAAGCTTCGTCGATTCTTCCGTTAATGACTTCCGCTTTCATAATTGATTTCGCATTTAGCCAAATAGTGTTTACAAAAAGGAAGTGAGGCCTCGCAAAGCGGCGGAGATAATTGTGTCGTCTGAGACACACAGACGCCGCCCACTTTCTAGCGAGCAGTCGTCAAAGGCGTGCGTGAGTGACCCAAATTCGGCGTCACCTGTAAAATAAATAAAATAAAAAACAACAATAGCAACAACCAAAGTTACAGCGAGCGAGTGGGTGACGCAGAAAGGCGCAATGAGCAATGAGCAGTTCAGCGAAAATGGCTGAGGCAGGAAGTCCCTTGCTTGGCTGCAACACACAACTTCCGGTGCGCTGAAAAAGGTGTCGTAAAACGGTCAACAGACCCCGGCAGCCAAAGCGGGCCCCGCATGCTCTATATTTATTAATGGCAATTTACGCCAACACAACAACAAAAACACGTACAACCACATGCAAAGCTGCTCCACTTTTGGAGCGCACTGTATACGGAGTAGAAGCACATTTCCAATTGGTTCTGCTGGTGGGCGGCGGAGGAGTAAACAGGCGTGTTTCTGCAATGCTCCAGACCAAAAAAGAATTTAAAAACAAAAGTAAAATTTCGAATTTTGAATTTGAAGGCAAGAAAGCAGACAAGCGGCGCCTCCGCTGAACACTTTAAAGCCAGCCACCGTCCTCACGGCCCTAGGCACCCACGAACCTTCCTTCTTTTAATAATGGACTGATAAACACGCTTGATTTTGTTGTTGTTGTCGCTGTCGTTGTTGTTGTAGAAGCACGTGGTGTTCGTGTGCGCCGCCGCCGGCCACTCGATTCCATTGCTTTTGGCCTTCCCTCACAGGGCGGAGGCTGCCCTTCATCCTTGCTTGCGAATGTGTAGGTGTGTGGGTGTGTAGTGTGCAGAGGGCGCCTCCAACCGAATTCTGCAAAGAAACAAAAATTAATAAATTAATTAATAAGAAATACGAAAAGCGTTTAAAAATTAATAATTGAAAATTATATAACGTTTTCAATTCTGAACGAAATTTGATTAATTTAAAGCGAAATTCCTCGATAGGGTTGCCATGTAGCGGAAAGCGTTTCTATAAAAAGTTTAATGTTCTACTAAGCGCATCTTATTTCATTTAAAATTCACTTTGTAAAAAATATACGAGTTACGAACAGGGTTGCCAACTTCAGAAACTGATTTTTGACTACACTTCGGCAGTAAAACTTTTAGAGATTAAAAAAATTAAATCTTACGCAACTTATGTGCGACTGCGAATGCAGTAGGGTTGCCGAACTGTAAAATTAAAACAAAACTTAATTTTACTTTATACTAAAACTATAAATTATAGAAAAAACTTAAAAAAATAGTTTTAATAAAAACTTGCATGTTTTTCGTACATGAGTCTAAGCATGTTTATTTAAGAGTTGCCAAATTGCAAAATTTTATTTTTTATTGATTGTGTAACTAAAACTTTGGATATTGGGAAATCGTTTGTTAAACTCGAAGTTTGTTAGTGAAGCGAGTCTGAGCATAATATCCATAGGGTTGCCAAATTCCAGGTAAAAATTTTTTTTTTACTAAAATCAAAAATAAATTTTACTAATTATTTGGTAATTTTGAAGCTTTTATAAAGCAAATTAATGACAGGGTTGCCATGTTGTAATTTTTTTAATTTTGATTTTTTTTTTTAATTTTTGTGTTTTTTGAAACTTTTGTTAGAAAAATTTTAATGTCTATCACTAAATGATGCGAATTGTTTTCAATTTTTTCTTTTGTAATTTGAAAATTTTTATAGGGTTACCAAATTGCAAAGGCTAAGTTGAATTACCCGACTTTGAAATGCTGCGAAATTATTTTAAAGATTTCTTTTGTAATTTTGAAGTTTTTATGGTGCAAAATAATTATAGAGTTGCCAAGTTGTAAGTTTGCCAAAATCTAAAATGAGAGAATTTTTTCTAAGCAGTTCTTTGTTAAACTTTGTGGGTTTGAATAATTATAGGGTTGCCAAATTGTAGCTCAATTGATTGCGTTTGCCTGAAAACTTCTAAACAAAAATTAATTTTGGCGGAAGGTTTAAAGATTTCTACATTTCATAGTTAACTCATCTATTTTAGGGTTGCCAGCTTCAAAAAAAAAATTAATTTTTTCTCTTTGTAATTTTCGTTGCACAACAATAAATAAATTAAAGTTTATCATAGCTCACATGTGTACAAAAATAGTAATGTACATATGTATATCTAAAAGAAGGAGGCAGCCCTGCTGCACCTCACACAACTGTTGCTATTGTTTCCCCCTCTGGTCGTTGCAGCTACAACGCTCCCGTTTGCATGCTTGCACAAACCAATTTCCTTTGACATTTCGTCCTCATTACAACACACAAATACATGCGCACACACACCCACACACACACACACACAAGCGGCGACGCAAATGCATTATTTCATCGAAAAAACAACATTGCAATGAAAATGTAATAATAATTGGAAGGCCAACAGCAAAATTGAACGCAACAACAACAACAACAACAACAACACTGCAATTGAAATACAAAATGCATTTCCTACGCTCGACGGCGACATACACACACACACATGTTTGTATACGTATATGCAACCATGTTACAGCATGCAAATAACAGCGTGCGCCTGTATGTGTGCGTGTGCGTGTGCGCAATGAAATTGTAAAGCAATAAATGTAATTTTTATTGAGTAAAAAAGCGGAATAAAAAGAATTTAATTGAAAACAGTTGAAACACACGCGCTATATGCTTTAGTGTGTGTGTGTGTGTATTCACTGGCGGAAAGTGAGGTTATGAGCATCGGCAAACATATGCAGCAATTAAAATGACGCCAACTAAT
Organism: Bactrocera latifrons; assembly: GCF_001853355.1. Taxonomy (NCBI): domain Eukaryota; kingdom Metazoa; phylum Arthropoda; class Insecta; order Diptera; family Tephritidae; genus Bactrocera; species Bactrocera latifrons. The sequence continues at coordinate 845,024 of NW_017534642.1, forward strand.
AATGAATATTTCTTTAAGCGCGAAAGTATTCACATGAAACATGCAAGATTAAAAATATATAACTGTAATTAATGCGCTAAAAAATATGCAACAGTTTCTTCTGCACAACACCAACTGCAACATATTTACATACATATATAAGGAATAGCTATGTACGTATATGTCGTAGTGTGGAAAATTTCTGCTTTATGATTAATACAAAAGGTACCGCTAAGTTCGATTTAATATCCTACAAATAAATAAATTAATTAATTAAATGTGAAGAGCTCCTTGCAAGCACTTTATTTTGATTGGTCAGTTTGTATGGCAGCTATATGCTATAGTTATCCGACCTTAACCGTTTCTTAGGAGATTACATCGCTGCCTTTGGCAAATATTCGTGCAAAATTTCCTAACGATATCTCCCCAAATACAAAAGTTTTCCATACAAGCACTTCATTTCGATCACTCAGTTTGTATGACAGATATATGCAATAGTGCTTCGATTTCAGCGATTCCGACAAGTGAGCAGCTTTTTGGGAAGTAAAAGTTGTGTGCAAAATTTCAGATCGATAACTTAAAAATTGAGAGCTTAGTTCACGTGTATATGAAAAGTCGATATTTTCCCTGGTTTCCAGCGTTCGGTTCGGTATTTTTAGTTATCTAAGCCTCAAATGAAAATATTTAATTCATTTACTATTCTACATAATCTCTTAGAAAATTCTCTTCCGACCGCTGACTTGGCTGTGTTTTGCTCTTTTCTTAGCAGTGGCGTACTGAACACGCCTGATAGAACGCTCAGTTTTCGGTGTTGCATTGAATTTGAATTGTAGCCTGCCTGTACTACAAGCTGTTGGTGCAGGCGAACAAGTCGATTTTACTGACAATATGCCTCGTTGGCTGTCAAAATCGTTCGAATATCAATTATTATGCACAAAACTAAAATTGTATACCATTTTTCTTGTTAATTATTATTTGCTGGTGATTTCACATATGCATACAGGCAGCGCTTACAATATTTATTCGTTTTCGTTAGCTGCTTTTCCGCTATTTTTACACGGAAATAAGTCATTACTTCATGCAAATTATCAGCACTCCGACTTAAATAAATATAAGCAATAATATTTTCTTTTTTTAATATTTTGGATAATTTTTTTAACAATGCTACTCGAATCAATCACTTGATTTTCGTTTATTTACTCTGCACACCATCCGGGTTTTGTCCAAAGTAGGCGCACTCCCTATTTTTTATAACTTTTTTTTATAAAATTTTATTATCTAGTCAATTATTGCTGCCGCCGCCCATTCCTTTTCGCTCTCGCTGCGTCATATCACATAAATATTTCATCTTCGGTGCAAAAAATCACACGTCAGCAGCTGTCAATTGCATTAATGGAATATTCACAAACCTAGCTATCGTGTTTGTGCGCCTAAAAGTATGTCAGCAAGATTTTTTAAATTTTTTCCGGCACTTTGTCTCATTTTTAGTTTATTTTTCGCATTTATTAAAAAAAAAAACAAAAAACATGCTGACGGCTCCATAAATTTCAATAGTTGCGCGCATAAATTTTATGATTTGTGATTTACACTCGTGTACATGGTTGTATTTTTGTATCATTTACTTTTGTAATTTATTCCTTATTTTTATTTTACTATATGCTTTGTGGCTTTAGTTTTTATTTCCGCTGAAGCTTATTTTAGTATGTTTTTGTTTTAAATTATTTTGTTTTGATATTTATTGATTTTTTTTTTCATATTTTTATTCTTGTATTCTCAGTTCCGTCTCCCTCGCTGCAGCTCCGCATTTAATTGCCTTATAAGCTGCCACTAGATGTCGCTGCGCCTGACAGCAGCCATTCAATAGCAACAACAATGCAGCCAAGAGGAGAGGTCTCGAGTCGCAGCTGCGTGGTCGCATTGGGACCCAGCCCCGTGCGCGCTGCGTTGTCGGTCGCGCCGCGGCTGCTGTTGATAGGCAATTGATTGCCGCGCCGCGCATGCAAATTTGTTTGTACAACAATTTGTTGTTGCTGCTGTGCACTCAATGATTGTCTGTTTTTAAGTGTTTTTCATTGAAATTGGTTTTTATTATGCTCACATCTTTCCATTTTTCCGTTTTTGTTTTGATTTTTGCACACTTCAATTTCGATTTGACGGCCGCCCTCCCCCGCCTGCCACTTATGTAACACAGTACTCTGTGCTGCTGGGGGACACACGACAATATACCCTTGGTAATGCAAAAGTAATGAAATATTTAATTCACTATTAAAAAACGGCATATTTAACGGTATATATTTGCCTTTAATTGAAAAATTAATTGTTTACTTTACTTCCTCAATTTTTTTTCACCGGAAAATCGCTATAAAAGAGTAGCAAGCGCGTAATAGCTCAACGGAAATCAATTATTTACTATTTATTTGAGTTAAACTTAAATAAAATGAAAAATCGTTTAAGAGAAAGGAAACAGAAATAAATAATAATGTGTAAAAAATTAATTCAAATAAAAATATTGGGTAGTCGAAAAAGTATTTTCGCATTTCTAATCAAACTTCAACTTATTGTTTTTATATTTATAATGAACTTTAATGAACCAAACATGTACCACTTTGGTCGACAACTTTTTGCCACTTTTCCGCTGGAGACATTATTCCATCAGTGTAAAACTTTTCTGGTTTCTCAGCGAAAAACTGCGACGAGTAATTTTCACAGGCTTCTCTTGAAGGTAACTTTACTCCATTAAGGACTGATTTGACCGAAACAAATGGTAAGTCGTTGGTGCAAGGTCATAGCTGAATGGTGGATGCATCAAAACTTTGAAATTTCCTATAAGCTCTCCCGGGCCATTCAGCTCTTTCCAGGGTTGTTTGTAGCAGTGGATCCGAGAGGTATGCCTCATATCTTGGAACACAAGCTAAGCAGGACAGTTACTTTGGGGTAGTGTTTATAGAGAGGCCAAAAAAGCTCTACTTCCACAGCCGGGATAACTTCAGCAAAATGGAAAAGTGAAGAGACGCTGGAACATAATTTATGCGAATGTGTAGCCTTCAGCCGGATGAGACTTAAGAGACATTAGACAGCTGGAGCGGAAAGAACCAGTTTATTTACCAAATCCACTGATTTGCAGGAAAAACGCTTAATTTGGTTTCCACCCGAGAGCCTATGCTCACGTACCTTCTTTTCAAACTATCATCAACCAAGACCGATTATTAATTGTATTCTTCTATATTAATAATAAATTTGTTTCGATTTTGGTATATTACTGGAATGAAATGTGGTGAGCAGGCTTTGAAGATACAATAGCACTTAAATAGACAGAGCCACATACAGCAAATGCTTAAATGTTACGGCCACATATGGCTGCATAGCTAAGGAGCGGAGTCGACCAGTGCCATGAATAACAACCGAAAGCAGGACGGTGACGAGAGAGGCAAGGGAACTGAATGAGCAGCGAAGGCAAGTAGTTGAGCAAATGGGACCCTAAAAACTGAATAGAGTAGTTGGCGAGTTGGCTGAAGTGGCTGGGAATCCGTTTAATGGTGGAGCATGCAATGAATGGAAGGAATAGAAAAGCGGTCAGACGATGGCGACCAGCAAGGGAAATAAGTTACTAAGGAGTCAGTCAATTGGGAAATAAAGAGCGGCAGGTAAGGAGGGGAGCTTAGCGGTGATTGGTGAAAAGAGGCACTCCCCATGCATGTAGGGCCGGATTGACCAAATGAAGAAGTAACGGAAAAAAGCGAACTGAAAAGAAAACGAGATAAGAGATAAACGATGAAAGTTAACGGCAGCGCCGGAATAATCAAGTGGAAGAGCAAAATAAGCAGAGCAATAGATTAAGCAGCCACAATGGAGCTGCAACAAGCCAGCACATGGGTGTGTGTGTGTGTGTGTAACGAGCCATGACAGAATGTGCACGATTGAGGTACATGCCTCACATGCATAGCCGCATACTGACGATGAGGAAACCTAAGGCGACGCCATATTTGCTAAACTTCAGCTTTTTCAAGCACATTAAATTTTTTCTGCACTTCGCTTGTCATTTCGTCGTGTCATTCTACTTGGTTTTTTTTTTCGATTTTGGCCTGAGCTTAGTGCTTGCCAGCCGTTGCACTGGCTGCCGCGGTAGCAAGGATAATGGCTGTGCTTGCGCTTTAGTCTCGGTTTTTCTAAATGCCGTAGCATGCTTTAAGGCGCGCGAGCCTAAGTAGCGCAGCAGCGGCAGCGGCAGCGGCGGCGCTTAATGAATTCACTGAATTCGGCATCATTTAATTACACCACATGACGGCCGTACGAACGCGACAGGGCGGGGCTGAGAGGTTAGCGGTTCGCGCATAAATTATGCAGACTTTTCGTGTTGTTGTTTTTTGCTATTTTTGTCCTGAACAAATGGTTGTAATAAGCAAAAAAGTGTGCGGCGCTTAAGCAGAACGGCCAGTGAAAGTTCACCTTGGAGAGTGAAAGCTGTGCACGTGCGGTGTTGGCGAAGACGCAAAAAGTTCAAAGTTACCAAACTTGCTTCAAGCCATAAATCGAAGAAAACGAAATGGATATATTTTATTTTTGGGTATTACTTTGCAACTTGGAGGTTATTATGCAAAAAAATTTTTTTTTGTTTAAATGTTTTAATACCAATTCTGTACTTTTTGCCGTTTGAAAAGAAAAACACAATTTTATTATGCAGTATAATCTCCCTGAACATTAATACGCAAGATCTGTAAAATACTCTTCAACAGCCGTTATGTGTAGTCAATCGACGATCTTCCAAAATCATAACTGGTATTTTGGCTATGATTTCTGCTGTTGATGCGCTTTTTGGACGTGCTTCACGTGGGTCGTCTTCAAGGCTTGCACGACCCATTTAAATTCAGCAACCCATCCTTCTACTGTTCTAATTGTGGGTGAACAATCATTATACACTTTTAAAGAATTGTTTATATTTTCATATAAGAATAACTAATTTTGAGGTTAACTGCCACTTTCTTCCGCAAATACAGCCGTCTTCGACTCGACTGTGCCGCCCACACAGCACACAATTCTATTTGCATTTTTATTATGGATCACAGGCAATACAGCTATGTGATTGAGCCCAACTTTTTGCGCTTGTGTTTAGCCTTTTCCTCACGACAGCCGTTGGATTTTTATTGCTAGTTTTTCTTCAAGATTTTGCCACAATAACAACAACTTTAATTGCCCTTTAAACTGCGCAACTTTTTCAACTTTTTCAACATTTTCTCATGCACTTTTTGTGGCTAATTTTGGAAGCACACATACATGGGCGGGTATAAAGTTTGCGATTTTCTGCCTCACTGAGTGCCACTCAGCACATAAACACCCACAAAAGTACGCAGCATATATGTATATATGTCTCATTTCGGTTGAGACCCGCACTGCACTCATTTTCCCTACACAAATTTGTGCTTGTGCGGCGGCTTGGCTGCTGGATTGGCCGCCTCAGTGGCTGGCTGCCTGCCTGCTCGGCGACCCAAATGTGCCCTGATGCAGCAGAATACATTTGTACCGCAACAGCGACCACAGCCCGGCACACATGCACACACATACTTATGTAAGTATGCATGTGTATAGTGGCTTTGTTTTTTCCGCTTTTCCAACTGACAGCAATTTTGTTCTTGCCTTCGCTACACTTTTCCCCGGCTCCGGCGCTCCAACTCAGCTGCTTATTAGCGATTTATACGCGCGTTTTTTGTCTGTTGCAGTCTCCAAAGTAGCATGTTTGGCTAATGAGCGTATTGCACCTGTCCAGAGCCATTCAAATCGAACGCACACACATGCATACACGCGCGTGCAATATAGTTGTAGTGTCGCATTCACACTCAGCCCACCACTTGGACCGCCACTCAAGCAGCGTACTTTACACGCTGACCCGCTGCTGGTCTGTTCGAGTGCACTATCTATATCTATATGTATATATACATATATATATATATACAAGACTTTTACAAAAGCAACAAAAAATGTTGCGAATTGTCGTTGTGTTTTGCGTACATTTTTTGTTGCTTTTGTAAAAGTCTTGTCAACAATGTGTCCTCCCTCGCTGTTGGTGCGCGTGAACTCATTCCACCAACTGGCACACACACACATGCAAATTTCAATATCCTTCACATTTAGCAAATTTGTATGTGTGTATGTGTGCGCACTTTTTTCAATAAATGCATGTCACCGGCAGCAAGCGCTTAAGAACACGTACACACACATATATATGCAGAGACAAATTTATCCACACACGCACACACACAAATATAGTTGCTCATTCGATGACTGAATCCTGCCGTTGTCATTTTATTTTTATTTCACTCTTTGTGTTATTGTTTTTATAACTCATCTCCATACAAACACACACACAAATGAGCACATACATACATATATGTAAATGCATGTGTGCTCTGCTGATGACACAAAGTGGTTAAATGCGAAATAGTTCAAGTGGATTTACCTTGTAAGCACGCATGAGTAGACAACAGCTACAAGCGCCTGCAAACAAATACAATTACACATACAATGTTGAAACGAAATAACACACACCCACGCACTTATAGCATACGAGTATAATAGGATGTCCATTATTTCCCAGGTTGACATTTTTATACCTTAAATAGGGTATATATTGGGTAGTCGAACAAGTCTTTTCATAATTTGTCGTAATTTTGCTACCAATCACATTGTGTCATGCCATATATTGTTGGAATGGCGAGATTTTAAGCTGAATCTAACCAAAAATAATTAATTAAATTCGGGAAAGGCGGAAAAAAGTTACAGCTGTTCAATAATGGATGAAAATAATCAAGATAATCAGGAAATTCGCTGTATTTTGAAATGTTTGTATAAAAAGAGAAGAATGCCACGCAAGCCACCAATGAAATCTGTGAATTTTACGAAGGCAGCTTATGCTGTACCAGCTCGTGTAGCACAACAATGGTTCGCTCGCTTCCGTTCTGGCAATTTCGAAATTTCGATTTACACTGAAGAGAGTTTTACAATGATGGAATGTCTCTAGCGGAGAAATGGCAAAAAGCGGTCGACCAAAATGCTACATATTTGTTTATTATTTATTAGTATAAATATAAAAAAATAAGTTGAAGTTTGATTGGAAATACGAAAAGACTTTTTCGATTGACCAATATACATGCGAACTAGTCCCATAGTTTTAGAGCTATCAACTTTAAACTTTGCACACATTCTTTCCTCCACAAGACCAAGCATATTTGTCGCTACCACCAATATCGGATAACTATAGCAAATAGCTGCCATACAAACTGAACGAACGGAATCAAGTGCTTGTATGGGAAACTTTTTCATTTGATGAAATCTTCACAAAATTCGGTAAGGATATTTGCCTAAAGCAACGCTGCAATTTCCGAAGAAATTATTCAGATCGGATAACTATAGCATGTAACTGTCATACAAACGTGCCGTAATTTTTTCATATCGAAGATTAATTTTGTATCTTCAAAGCTTGATGAGAAGATATTCTTATACAAAATGTAGCGCTTTTGAGAAGGCCTTGATGATTTCTCCAAAAAACAAAAAAAATCCTTTAAAAGTTATGTGCAGTTTAACTACAACTGTAGGAGCAATCATACGAATGCCTTATCAATTCTGTGTTGCTCATACGACATGCTGTACGGTATGAAAACAAAACATTTGATGTATAACTTTAGCTTCCGTACAACTTTTATATAAATGGATTTATGAAGAAAGCTAAATTGTTTATTAGAATGTGATTTCATTCAAATATATATATATGTATTGGGTACTCGAAAAAGTATTTTCGTATTTTCATTATTTTTGTTTAATACAAAATATTAAAATATTCCATATCATACTCATTAAAAATAAATATAATAATTTGCAAAGCAAAAACTGAAACTTCAAATGGCGTTTGCAAAAAGAAAAAAATCAATTTAAAAAATTATAAACACCCTAATGTAGACACGCTTGCAGGTAAGCAAGCAGCCACCTTCCATTTGATCAAATAAATGTTATTGGAAAATAATGTCAAGCCACGTGCCGACTAAGCATGAGAAACGGATGGGATGAAAGCCTTCAGCAAACACGTATACATACAAGTGCACATACACACATGTAAACTTATTAAGTAAACGATTAACAACGTATAAATATTAAAATAATACAAATCAATAAATTTTTCATACACTTTTTAAAGCGTATGGGGGGTTATACCATCTGATCAAATTTGACTCGGACTGGTGCATTTAAACAACAAGTTGACTGTAAAATTTTATTTTTTTTTTTCGTTACACAAAATTTGAACGAGTTGGACTGTCAAACTCTAATA
>NW_017534642.1:853335-879146 GCF_001853355.1 Bactrocera latifrons
TATACAAAAATTTACAACGAATTTCTTCATTATTTTTACTCATTTTTGAACAGTTGAAACTTTTTTCAATTTCCCCGAATTTAATTTTTTTTTTCGTTAAAAAAAAAAGCGAGTTGGACTTTCAAACATTTAAAGAAATCCAACGGGTTGGACTGTCGTTATATAGAAACTAAACGAATGCGAAGCTATTTTTTATTGTATGCTTTGAATTTTCGACAACGAAATTTAAAATGTATCAAGTTGAATATTTCAATATTTCGCAATTGTAATAATTTAAACAAAAATTGTTCGGTAAAATTTATAGCATAAATCCAATTCAATAGCATATCCTCAGGCGCCTCAGACATTTTAATGACCACCATACCGTTGTTTTCAATTCAATGTAAGCTTAAATTTTTTGAAAATATAAATTTCACCAGCAGTTAACAGTAATATTTTAAAACCATAATTTGAGAATTTTTTTAGATTTTAAGATTCTTTTTCGTTGGAATAATATTGATTGCATATAACATATATACATATGCTCTAGCACATCCACCCAGTAAATATTATATATTGCAATTATGTATGCACCCTTCAATCTGTTTAGTGGCCACCAGCAGCTATCATTGACCAACCACAAACGAAGCCATTAATTGTGTGGCATTTGTCGGACGCTACGGCTGTCAGGGTCGTTAGTGCATTTTCAAAAGGCCGCATGCAACTGATGAGCCACGCATCTTTGGCATGAAAACCACAAAATGTCGGCTTTGGGCTTGGCGTGGTGGGACACTGGGTGCCGCGCATGGCGATTCGGAAGTGTTCTCAATTAGCGTCGAAGATTAAGTGAGATGAGCTATGAAGATGAGGTTGCAGCGGTTGTGGAGTACCACGTGAGGAGGTTAGAGTTGAAGAGATAACTAATTGAATATAATTTACGTTGATGTTTCTAAGTAGAATATGCCGAACAAAGCCTGCAAGTCAGTAGTAGCTTCGGATTTTTGGTTGGCAGGAGAGCGTTTGTAAAAAACACCGGTAAACTTGAAAAGTTACTGAAAATGTTTCGTAATGATATATAATATGTATATTTACGTATAAAGATGTTTTGCAAAAACTTTCCCAAAGAAATCGCAAAAATTATATTTGAAACCGCTATAACACAATTGAGGCGCTATTTGTAGCACACTTTTACGCTGCAACTCCCGGTAGTGTAATAGCGCATTTTAAAAATGCTCTCCCCAACACTAAATGTTAATGAACGTCGCAAAAGCTGCATCTGAAGTTTCAAATATTCCACAGCTAAGCCATAAATTGCAATTTAAGCGCGCTTCCATTGTTTTTATTGCAAAAACACTGACGATAATATTGCAGCGCGACAAATATGCCAAACGAGCTTTTATTGATTTATTGCTGTCGCATTACAACAGTGTCAGAAATGTGTATACATAGCTATATATACATGTATGTAGATAAAGCATTTTTATGGAGACCTATAACATTTTCTGTGTTTCTACATGGCGTATGAGCAACATCAGCAGGATAAATGCCTTTGCAGGCTAAAATATACATATGTACATATATGTATGTACATATGTGTACCAAATTATATTTATATATATTCGAATTGGATCGTTATTTCGCATAGCGAATTCTGCTTTGAACTTTTTAAAATCCCGAAATTTTGGTGTTGAATTTGAACTGTCGCGATCCAGACTTTTCTATTGAAATTACAATATTTGTTTTAATGAACATATATACATATGTATATGCAAGTGAAAATGTTTTGGTGGCGAAATAATATTTTCGATCAAATGTATACAAATAAATTACATAGAACATCGAAGCGGTAGAATTAATTGCCACAAGAGTGCTCAGGAGGCCTGTCAATTTTTTAACAATAGCAATTTGTTGGTTTTTGAAGTTTAATGAAATAAAATAACATATAATAAATACGGGATCCCGAACATAAATTATCTAGTACCGAAATCCCGCTAAGCACACGAAACAAATATAATGACAGCAAAAATTTAACAAAGAATAAATTCGGGATCCCGAACATAAATTTCCTAGCACCAAAATCCCGTTACGCACACACATCAAACATAGTAACAGCAAAAAGCTAACAAATAATAAATTCGGAATCAAAAACTGAAATTGTCTAGTCCCGAAAGTGCGATATGTACAAATTCGGGATTCCGAATTGCTCAAGTTGGCTCAACTGTATGTATGTTTGTGCACATTTCATGGAATGTAAGCGATATATAATATATGCATGTGGCAAAAGCACGTACGCACTCACCAATACAAACAAACATACATACATACACAGATGCATATCTATGCTAGTTAATATCACATTCACATGAGACCAGCGCATTTTCCTAATAAATTTCAGCAACTGCAGCAATGCCACTGCAATCTGAAGCGCATCGTTCATGTGGTTGGCAATATGATTGCATGTGTGTGTGTGTGCGCGCGCATGTGTCAGTTTGTAACAGTTTATTATGTATGCATGGACTGCTTATGTTTATGGCGCTCACAGTATATTATTTTGCAAATTTAGATGACAAAATTAATTTTATTGTTTGCCATGCGAGACGCTCAAACGCACATATGCGCACACGCATACACATGCATATGTATGTACAAAGAGTGGATATAATTCGCAACAGCTGCCGCATAGCTGTGGTTATTATCTACATATGCGAATAGAGACCTGCATTATTTGCGTACGTGTGTGTGTATGTGTCCTTTCCGCCCGCCTCTGCCGCACACCTTTGCGGTCGTTTGTCATGCACCAGCTGCTGCAATTGTGCAATATAGGCCACGCTGCGCGCAACCAGCAGCCGACCAACCACTGTCCACAAATATTGCCTAGTTTTAGGCGTTACATTGCATGCGCCGTGATTTATATGCGTGCGGGTAATTGGAAACGCAGCTAAGAGGCTCAATAGCTGACAAACGCACGCACACAACTGCCATTTGCCACATGCCACCTGCCGAACGCTAACAACTGTCTCAGCTTACGACAGCAACAACAATCACTCAAAATCAGTTTAAAGTGTTGGCAGGCGGGCGCTTGATCAACCGTCCCACCATTCCAAGCATATCGATAATCCGTCCGTTCGAGCGATTGCCTTGACATGCTCGTGCGTGGACTGCTGTCATCGTTATTGTCAATGTGAGCGGCAAGGCGGCGAGTTAAGGTAGGCGAAATTGATTTGATCGATACACGTGCGCACACACGCATACACTGTCATGCTTGTAGGAAGGGCGCACCTGCAGCAGCTGCTAGCCCGGTCATTGTTTGTGTATGCACCACGCTTATCGCCAACAGCAGCCTCACGCAGGCACACATGCAAGCGCCAGCTTTGCAGGCAATATCACTGCATTTCAATGGAGCGTATTTTATTGGTTGTTGTCATTTGTCGTTGGCAGCGTGCTGCTGTTTCAATTAGTGTCCGTGTTGTTATTGTTTTTGCTGTGGTTGACGCGTATACCTTGCAGCGCATCGATGTCGTGTCAAGGTTGTACATGCCCCGCACACACACACGCGCGCGTCAGTGTGGCATTTCGCCCCAACATTGCAAATCACCGCTCCAACACTTCATCGGCATCACACACACTTGCGCACGCATGCATACAAATGCGCATATATTTGCATAAAAGTAATGCTGAAAAGCTTCGCATCTGCTCTTCGAGCTACTTATAGTATACCATTGACAGTCGCTTATTTACTGCATTTTGGCAATTAAATTTCTTTTTAAGCCAAACTCATCGGCAATGATGGCTCATGTCATCATCAATAAGCGCCTCAATGCCACTTTCGTCGAAGTAAATTCATTGCAAGTGCACCTAATTGCTAATTAAATTTCTTCCTAGTTGTTGTTGTTGTTAACAGAAAACCGCAAAATAGCCTTTAACAACAACAATGACTTATGTTTTAGTAAAGCATATTAAATGCTGTCATGTGTGACATCTCCGCAGTGGCAAAATCTATCTGAAACCGCTGAGAGCGATGCATGGACACGAGGTGGCCAAGACCTACAAAGCCAAAGAACTTCCAAGTCAAATCCGAGGAAATCTGCTAACAAACATTCATGAAGAGCGGATCAGTCAAAATAAGTGTTCTACTAGAAGTGTTAGTAGACGCAAGTGAACCAGACAATCAAGTTTTCAATAACCCAGCCTTATACCAAGCTCATCTTAAGGCTGTAACTGTTCGAAACAGAGTTCTTGAGTCACACGAAACTTAAGATTTTATGGAACTGTTGGATTTGAGAATTTTCGAGCTATAGTTGATATCAACAAATCAAGTATTGATTAAAGTTATAGCAATTGGAGCAGCGCCACCTACCTCTGCACTATACTTGGCTTTTAAAAAATATCACTAAGAACTTTGACTATATCAGCACATTTTGTAAGGAAACTGAATAACTACGACATCAAGTTTATAGTGACAAAATACGAAAAGTCTTTTTCGACTACCCAATATATTGGGCCAACCGAGAAAAAGTGTATACCCTAATATAGCTCAATCAATACCCTGTATATTAATAAAAAATATTTTTCACTCACCCTCTATTCCTTTTCTTACAGGCTTATCCGAATCGTGATATCACTAATATTGTTGAATCTTCGCATTATCAGAAAATCGGCGGATGGTGTCGTCAGGGCGCTTTGAATTCGGCAAAATGTAAAGGGGCACATCGTTGGATCAAACCATTCCGTTGCTTGGGTGAGTAGAATATGAAAAAAATGCAAGAAATATAAAATATATCATTTAATTCAATTTATTAACATAGAAAAAGTTAACGAAATCGTAAAGAGGAGAATATCGAATAAGAATAATAAATATAACAATAAAGTATTAAGCGATGAATATAAAGAGAATACCTAAAATACAATAAATATTTAAAAAATAAATTGAAAAATGGAGAAAAAACATAAAAGCAAAAATTGATTCCGTAAATACTAGAAAACAGGCCATATTTTTGATTAGAGAATTTAAAAACAATACTGAGCAAAACGTAAAAAAACATAGAAAAACCTGGAATCAAAAATTGATAATGTAATTGCTAGGAAATAGACTATATTTTCGAAAAAAATATATATGAAATCATAAAACTAAAAATTGATATTGTAATTGCTAAAGTATGCTTTTCTTCCATATTATACGAACCACCTAACTAATATCTTTCGCCCTCTCCCGTTTTCTCTCTTTCTCTTTCCTTCTATTTCTAACTTTTTCAACCTCCTACTGGTTTTTTTTGTTTTTGTATTTTAAACCGTACAACGGCAAACATCTGCTTGCTACATTATGCACTTGCTTTCAGAAGGACCATTCCAATCGGATGCCCTACTCGTGCCCGAAGGTTGCCTCTTCGATCACATCCACAATGCCTCACGTTGCTGGCCATTCGTTAGATGGAACCAGACTGGCGCCGCCGCTTGTCAGGAGCGCGGCATGCAAATGCGCAGCTTCGCCATGTTGCTGCCCTGTGGTATTTCATTGTTCTCGGGTGTGGAATTCGTTTGCTGTCCGAAACATTTTAAAAGTGAGTATGAAAAGACGTAAGCAGGGGGGTTCCAGGTAATTGCGGATGAAAGTAAGTGTGGGCGGGTTGTTGGTAGAAATCAAGTGTAAGTGTGCTTGTGTGGTTGAGTGTCTGGGTGTAAATTGGTGTTGATGGTACAGCATTTCTTGCGTAGTGCATATATATATACCAGTTAGAGCGTATATAGGTCGCCATTAAAGCGGCTAGTGCATAGATAAATAGCAAAGAGTAAACGAAAACAATGAAAATCAATCAACGCAGTAATGTTAGAGCGCTGGCAAAAACAAAAACAAACAGCACATACTTTACTACGCTCAAATGATTTCTACCAAAACTCACTGCATTGCTTGTTGCAAGAATGTCGTTTTTATTTTGGTTGGCAAATTTGTCGAAATGAATTTTCAGCACTGCTTGGCTGCCGCGTAGTTGCCACATGTTCAAATCCCCAATCGACACGTGCGCTGCAGCATAATTGAATTTTAATGGCAATCGTCGCCACCTGCCGCGCTGAGCTTTGCTGATAAAATCTGCGCTAAATGCAACGATGCGTTTTTTATTATATCGCCAAAGGGGTTTTAATGCACTGTTGCCACATTTCTTCCGTTAGGTAGCAATTATTTTTCTGTCTTCTTGAAAATACTACCCTTTCTGCTACAAATGCCCATCGCCCTATTCGCCGACATGCTTTTATCTCTGCCTTTCAAGGCTAAGAGAAGACTCAAGCTTTGCTCTCAGCTAACCGGGAATCTCAGCATTACTCTCAAATGCAAAGTGAAGTCATAAATTTCATAGTACACACAACTTATCACTCCCCTGCCTTCTTTGTTATCTCTCTTCATAATGGAATTTCTAAAAACAATTTTGCAATAAAAATCTGCAATTCACACTTGATCTTCGAGAGTCCACACTTCCTCTGAACAGTTTGTCAACCGCGCTACACTCTTCGTAGTTTCTCCTTCAAGTCTAAAAATTTTACTAACACCACTTTTTTCTTTCAAACTACTTCGCCTACGCATCAGCCGATGAGATACGCGTGAAGAAGACCGACCTACCCATTATCGCCCCAGCTGAGATTACCAACAGCAATGTGGACGTGACTAACGATGATGACAATGACTCTAACTACTCCAAGGATGTTGGCGCCGATGATGATCTCGACGATGAAGATGATCTGATGGGCGATGATGAAGAGGACGAAATGATCGCCGATGAGGCAGCTGCTGGTGAGGCGAATAGCTCTAATGCTGACGATTTGAATGGTGAATATGATTCCGGCGAAGACTTGGACAACTATGAGGAGGATGGTGGCGGTGCAGCTGAAGAGCAGTCGGACAACTGGGATTTGCAGAATGGTAGCTCAAGCGGCGCGAAACCAGCGGCGGTGAAGTCCAACGCAGATGAGGCGGGTGGTGCAAAGGGCAAATTGGGTGTTGAGTCGGTGGTTAAGGGCGCAGCTGGTATGATGGCTGACGCGCCAGCCGCATCCACAGCACAGCAACAGCAGCAGCAATTCCCCACAGCGCCATCCACTAGCCAGCCCACCGTCGATCCATACTTCACCCACTTCGATCCGCACTACGAGCATCAGAGCTACAAAGTAAGTCAAAAAGTAAGTGTACTCCATTCAATGTGCATTTTATCAACACAAAACCGAACATATTCTAAAACAAGGAAGCCCAACAGCGCCTCGAGGAATCGCATCGCGAGAAGGTCACACGTGTCATGAAGGACTGGTCCGATTTGGAGGAGAAATACCAGGATATGCGCATGGCCGATCCCAAGCAAGCACAGACATTCAAGCAACGTATGACAGCACGCTTCCAGGTGAGTGGGAATGCTCCAAACTGGTATTCAATTATGCAGTAAGCGAATATGTATGTGGGTGTATGCATGCAAGAACACACCATCTATTTAGACCGATATGTAGCTGTAGTTGGCACAGCTTTGCATGTGAAAGTACGAGCACTCTTTCTCTTCCCGCACTTTTCTTCAAAAGCTCTTTCTTTATTATTATTTTCTTTTTGTTATTATAACGCATGACACAGAACAGTCAAACGATTAATGAGAGCATCTCAAACCTGTGTTAGCAACAAAAAAAGCTCGCTTCCAAGTTTTCTCGTGAAAGCTTTTTATAAAAGTGATGTGAGAAAACTTTAAGAACAGGTTTTACAAACTATTTTACGTTCTCAGTATTTTACTTTTTATGAACGCGACGTGAGAAAGATTTCAAAAAATCTTTTACAAAACTATTTTCCTACTATTTCAGTTCATAAAAAGTTTTACTAGAACTCTTTAAAGCTTAATGCGCTAAGCTTTCACATTTCAAGCTTGAAATGCTCTCACCGACCACGCCTCATTTCTCATCGTTCATTATCTACATTTTAGTTTTGAATGTAATCAATAATTTTATTTGCCCTTTCCTTTCACTTTTATTTGTTTTTGCATCTACACATTTTTAACTAATTTTCGCACATTCTGCACTTAAGTTTGCCTATTTATTATAAGCCAAATGGGAGCGAAAGAGACATCAGATTGGAAGCTTTTATAGCAGTCATTAATATATAAAATAAGTGATACAAAATTTACTACCCCAAAAAAGTTTTGCTTTTTTTCCCCTAAATGTAGCCTGTCTTGAGTTATAGAACTAATTAGCTGAGCATGATTTAGTTATTCAAAAACTCAAAGGAGTGTTTATGCGAAAGCTCTAAACAGAGTTAAAAGCTGGGTGAACAAAAAGCTAATTTAATTTCATAATGAGCTTTTAGTGAAAGTTTACTAGACACATGAAAGCTCACGGTATACCAGCATCATATTGAAAATTTGAGCTCAGTGTAAACACTTTTGTACCAAATTTTTACAAAAGCATACATTTGTGATGACCTTAAGCTAATAAGCGACCCTTAATTTTCTACTTGAAAGCTGTGACTTTTGAAAGAAATTTTACTAAAAATACCCAGAAAGTCGAAATGCGGAAGGCCTTATCGGAATTGATTAAACTGGATTGGAGGAATCAGATGTTTGCATAAAGCCCTTAGAAACAGCTTATCACTTGTACGAAAACTTTTCCAGAAGAATAATTTAATTCAATTGCTTATAATTAGTGATGTAAAATGTCGCGAGAATATTCTAAAAATAGAACTTTGATAAAATTTAAAAATATCATTTATACGAAAGCTCATTACAGTTTTTGCAAAAGTGTATAAAATTAGCGGTGTAAAATATTATTTCCCTTTTCGTTTAAACTTTTCGAAATGACACTATTCAATAAACTTTCCTAAACTAAGCTAAACTTTTTAAAGAGGCGTTTTTATTTTTCTCTAAAGCACATATAGGGACTTTCAGAATCCTGGGTTCGGAAATGTTATGTTTTATACAATTAACACGAACAAGCTACTATTGTGAACGGAAGATTCCAATGTAATATACATACCACATATAATCTATGTAAAAAGGTGTGAGAGCTTTTGAAAATCACACTATCCTTGTAGAGCCGTAGAAATCCAATACTACAATACACTAATAGTAAAAGCATCTCCTACGTCGCTTTGTCATCACTTCAGATGCTTGAGAACCAATCTAGTTTGAAGTTTACTTAGCGTATTCATTCATCAGAACTCACTACGCCAACACAACCACCGTAAAATCATTACAAACATTTTCCCTTTTTTGTTTTGATTTAACTCAAGAACTCAAAACTTTCCCAACCACTGCAAAATTCGAAAATCAACCATTCAATCCCCACAACAAAATTGCAATTCGTTCATTCTTCTCTCTGATTGATTCTTTCTCTCTTGATGTGCTATACGTCTTTATATGGGAATGTAATTTTAGACTTCTGTTCAGGCACTCGAGGAGGAAGGCAACGCCGAGAAGCATCAGTTGGCTGCCATGCATCAGCAACGCGTGTTGGCCCACATCAATCAGCGCAAACGTGAAGCGATGACCTGCTACACTCAAGCGCTCACCGAACAGCCACCAAATGTGAGTTATCCACCAACACGTATCTGATCCGCAAGCCTAGAGTGGAATCACAAAATTTTGAGCTACTCATACTCTCTGCTTTCTTCAAACTACTCTTTTGTTCACAGGCTCATCATGTCGAAAAGTGTTTGCAGAAGCTATTACGCGCCTTGCACAAGGATCGCGCTCATGCATTGGCCCACTATCGTCATCTCTTGAACTCCGGCGGTCCAGGTGGTTTGGAAGCTGCCGCCTCGGAGCGACCACGCACATTAGAACGTCTCATCGATATCGATCGTGCCGTCAACCAATCCATGACCATGTTGAAACGTTACCCCGAATTGTCTGCTAAGATTTCCCAATTGATGAACGACTACATTTTGGCGCTCCGCAGTAAGGACGACATACCCGGCTCATCGTTGGGCATGAGCGAAGAAGCGGAAGCCGCCATTTTGGACAAATACCGCGTTGAGATCGAGCGTAAGGTAGCGGAGAAGGAACGTCTACGTTTGGCCGAGAAGCAGCGCAAGGAGCAACGCGCCGCTGAACGTGAGAAATTGCGTGAAGAGAAGTTGCGCTTGGAGGCCAAGAAAGTGGATGAGCTTCTGAAGTCGCAAGCCGAGCAGGATGGCGGCGCCAGTGGTGCTGGCTCCTCTATTTCAGGCTCCTCCTCCGCTGCAGCACTAGGTGACTCCAAGGTGAGCAGCAAAGAAATGGGCCAGCTTACAGATCCCACTAAATTGGCGCAAAGCGATAAGGACAGCACTGGCGGTGAGGAGTACGCCGATGTCACTGTCAGGTAAGTAGAACACAGGTGTTAAAAGGTTAACAATAATTTAAATTTCCACTACCACTTGCAGCACCAAAACCCAAACCGTCCTGCCCACAGTCGATGATGATGCCGTACAGCGCGCCGTGGAGGATGTAGCCGCCGCTGTCGCCCACCAAGAGGCTGAGCCACAGGTGCAACATTTCATGTCGCACGATTTGGGTCATCGCGAATCGGTAAAATGTCTTTTATTAACGAAATGTGTTTGGGTTTCATACGAATTCTTTGCAGAGCTTCTCGCTGCGCCGCGAATTCGCACATACGCACGCGAACAAGGAGGGACGCAATGTCTACTTCACTTTGTCCTTCGCCGGCGTTGCATTGCTAGCGGCCATCTTTGTTGGTGTCGCAGTGGCCAAGTGGAGAACATCTCGCTCGCCACATGCGCAAGGCTTCATAGAAGTTGATCAGGTGAGTTGAGTATAAATTGAGTGAGAAGCTGCAAACTGCCGACAGAAAGTTTTGGAGAAAAATGGCAACGCAGCAAACTCTGTTGATACTGGAAGAACACTGCCGTTTCATTATTTTAAAAAGTGATTAAATATAGAGTGTTGCTTTTTTCACTGAAGATATAGTATACGAGCTTCACTTATGCCTCAAGGCAGCTTTCCTCGTATATGTAGACCATTTCAGTAATATGTTATTTAATTTACATATTTTTGCGCTAAACCGATATATATCAGCATACCGAGCTGATTCCATKTAGCAATGACCGTCTGTCTGTCTGTCAGTCCATCTGTCTGTATATACGCGAACTAGCCATCAGTTTCAGAAATGTCGATCTGAAATTTCTTCAAAAAAATTGGCAACAATGCAACCTCTGAAATCGACAAGAAATCTTCGACAAAGGCGGGATGAATTATAGACTAAGTAAAATATGCAATCTCAGAAGAGATTTCTCAGACTGAGTTGTCATAGCATATAAGTAGATGAAGTTCTTATATGCAATCTTTTGTGCTGGTGAAGGATATTATAGCAACCAAAGTTAACGTTTTTCCCTGTTTTAAATCTATTTATCTCATGCAGCTAATTTACTCACACTCTTTCACATTTCTAGAACGCCACCACACATCACCCCGTTGTACCGGAGGAGAAAATCGTGGCGAACATGCAAATCAACGGTTATGAAAATCCAACATACAAATATTTCGAGGTGAAGGAGTAAAAGAAGCAACCAAAAACATATAAACTTAATAAAAAATAATAATAAATTTGCAAATATTGTAAACGCACTCAACAACTCAGTAAACCCACTAAAGGAAGCGTAAGCCCCGCCCCTACCCCTAAAAAATAAGAATAAATAAACTCCCACTATAAAAAGCCTGCTTTATCATCATTACCCACTTATACATACAACTAATAATAATACAACAAATAAGTCATACTGAAAAAAAAAAAAAAACAACCACAAACCCGAGAAATATACAAAGAACCAAATTTTCCAAAGAAAAGGGATAAAATTGAAAATAATTTTAAGAAGATAAAATTAAAACAAAACGGAGCGCAGTTCCAACATTACATACATAAAAATGTGTGTAGTAAGAGTAGAGAAAGAGAGTGAAAGGGTAACAAAGGTAAAAGAAATAATAACTGTAATAATTGCAAATAGTAAAAACGAACAAATAGCGGAGCAGAAGCAAACCATTACAAGCAGAAGTAAAACTCAAAGCGCAAAAAAATTAGATGAACTTTTGAAATATGAAGAAGATATGAAAGAAAGAGATTTTGAAAATAAAAAGTGAGCTCAAAAACAAAGATTTCAAACACACAACAAACACATACAGTAATTTTCATACACTCACCACCACCACCACCAAAAATATGCCAACACACTCACTCGAACTCCACACTCAATCGATGGAAGGAATAACTCAAAATAATTCAGCATTCTTTCATACTCTACATTACAAAAACAAAAAGTATGTTGTTCT
The DNA here is from genome assembly GCF_001853355.1 of Bactrocera latifrons. NCBI lineage: Eukaryota > Metazoa > Arthropoda > Insecta > Diptera > Tephritidae > Bactrocera > Bactrocera latifrons. The sequence continues at coordinate 865,593 of NW_017534642.1, forward strand.
TGTTTAGAAAGTATTAATTAAAAACCCAAAAATTATGTGTAATAATAAAGAGTAACAAAAACTTAAAATATATATTAAAATTTAAGTAAATCAAAGGTCAAGTGAAAAAAGCAATTATTTTTAAGCAAAAAGTGGAATTCGAAATTTTGCAAATGAAGAGGGGTGAGCAAATTTTATTTAACTTGAACAAAAATCATTTATTGCGCAAAGAAAGTTCGAAATAACAGTAAAGTGCTAAAGAGAGACAGTGAGTATGCGTTGCTGTACACAAAAGTGGGTGAAAATATCCTAAGCTGAGCTTAAAGCTTTCTAGTAGTAGGGCAGACGGGGGAAGTGTTAAATTGCTTAAGTTTGGGAGTAAGTAAAGAAAGAGAGGGAGAAGGAGACAGGAGGTAAAGAACGTAAAACTGATATCTGATATTCTGAATTACTAAGATACACAATTGTATACAACTGCTGAAAGAATGGGGGAGAGAGATAGGGTCAATGCCATTTAACTAATCAAAAAAAATGTACAAAAACTACTGAATGAGAAGCGAGAATTGAGTGCTTGTAAAAAGTAAAAGACACAAACTAAACGAGATAGAAGCCAAGAACTTAAAACCGCACTTTAAGAAAAACTTGCAAAATGTAGACAATAAGAGCTATTGAAGACAGAGAATTAGTTAGCGAAAAACCAAAAATCTCTACAGTGAAAGAAATAATTTCCAATTGAAAAAGGGTTTTCCTTATCACAAGCATCTTGAAATTAAATCTAATGGTTAACACAACAACTTACATAGCCACATAGAAAGCTTTAAGCGTGCTTTTTTTTTTTTTTTGTTAACTGTCAAAAATATTTATTTGAAAATTAATAAGCAACTAATAACAACTAAAGGTTGCATTTCAAATAAATATGAAAGCTCAGCAATTAGCTGTTAAAAAGCTCTTATAATATCATAACTCACCAATTGGTTGCTAAAAAGCTCATATAAGAACATCGGTACGATCGGTTTGGTAACCATATTGAGAAAAATGCAGCATGAAAGCTTACAGAAATCATAAGCTTCCATTGATAATGGTGCTTACAGCGCTTAAAGCTTTTCACAGTTAATAAAAAAAAGTTCCGCTCTCACGCCGTAATAATGGATATTTTCACACACATACACAGGAAAAGACATTTTTCGCCAATGAAATGAGTTTTGGCGAATGAAATTTAGAGAATTAAGTGGTTTTTTTGGTGAAATGGAAAGGAAATTTGAAAAAGCTCTCCACACCTATAAATACATATATATATATAAAAAGCAACTTTCACTCACTCTACTTCTAACAAATAAATACAACAAAAATAACAATCGCCTGCTTTTCATTAATCCCTTAAGACGCTGTAAGAATGAATAAGTGTTTAGCATTAGCTGGTTAAGAATTCTCTATATATCTATATATATACACAAATATATGTATATATAAATGGAACGCAAAAGCTGAAGATAATGCAATGAAGCGCATAAACATGAGTACATAAGTATACATACATAACTAAATAAAATGCCTGCTGCTATTCTTATACTCAACACATAGAAAAACTTAGAATACATGAGAAAAGTACTCAAGCACACAAACACAGAAGTTTGTTAAGTGAGAGTGTTATGTATGAACTTAAAAAACGCTTTGAAATGTGCGGAGCATATGGGTGGTAAAACGGAATCAACAATTGCCTAAAACGGCACAATTAACTAAAAGAGCTATCAAGCTGTCAGTGAAAAGCTTTCAGTGAAAGCTCGTAATATTAGCAAACTCAAAGTAACTAAAAGAGCTTTGAAACTTTGCGTACAAGCTCTCAATATAAGCAAACTGAAAATGAACTAAAAGAGCTTTCAAGTTTTCAGTGCAAGCTCTCAATCAAGAAAGTTGATAATTACTTAAAAAAAGGCAATTAATTAAAAGAGCTTTCAAGATGCCAGAGCAACCATGCAATAATAAGATATACAAATTTGGAGCAACTTAGCGAGCTTTCGATTTTGTGCAAGAAAATATGTATTTATGCTACAAGAGTGGAACTTTTCAAAGACTTATGGTACTTTTAATAACAGGAAATAGTTTTTAAAAGAACCGCTCAGACTATTTTACAAAAAGGAGAATTTCTGAAAGCTGCAGACGCTTTTACTTCCTAGAAAGCTTGTTAGTAAAAAGCTTTTCGAGCGCGCTTCTTCAAACTCGCTGTTATAAAGCGAAATTTTCGTAAGCTCCATACACTTTTACTTCATTGAAAGAGCTAAAGCTTCCTTGAAAGCGTGAAAGCTAGTTGGTAATAAGCTTTTGAAGTGCACTTTTCAAAACTCGCTGTTATAAAACGAAATTTTCGAAAGCTTCATACGCGATTACTTCCTTCAAAGGTCGCGAAGTTGTTGGTAAAGAGCTTTTAAAACGCACTTCTTCAAACTCTCTGCTATAAAACGCAAAACCATTTTGACTGAGATTTTTTTTACCCAAAAACTCTATCTGCAGAAAACAATGGGTTTTCAGTTTTCTATGAATGGCTCCACCCACTGATAAGCTCGAATGGCGTCAGTTAGCAGAATTACAGCGCGCAAAAAACCACTTATCACGCGTTGGCTGCCGTTGTTAGCTGATTACTGTGGCCACGCCCCGGTGAGGTGTCCGCAAATCAACGTTTAAAGTGATAAGGCAACACAAAGAAACGACGTAACTTGAGAAGGCAAACAGACATGCATTTCCTATACGACAAAAACGCATTCATATCAATTTCCATATTTCTATTATATTATGAAATAATTGTTTTTAGCATTTAGTACAATTAATTTAGTGTTTTAATTATATAATTTAATGACTTTAACTTGAGAAAGACAGTTTTGAAGATTTGTGCAAATTTAATCAGACACTAAATCAACACTCGAAACTAAGGAAGCGCATAAGTAATTGAGATAAAGTGAGTAGTTATAGTAAAAACAAAAACTTAAAAATAGTTTAATTAAGTGTTTCATTTTGTCTCTGATACATTTACATACTACATATGTCTACATTATAAGGACTTGAGGACCATACACTCGTTTACAGATACGTTACCTATTTACTTATTACTTAATTGAAGAAATGCATTTTTGCGTTCTACTTTATAGATAATTTAAATTTGATTGATGAAATTGATTACATTTCGAAAAGTGAGGCCCAAACGCGCAACATAAAACGGCTGAGAATTGTAAACATTAGGAAACGTAACTGTTTATGCAGCCGCGCTGCTTGCCAATGCGCTCTCTCTCGCGCTCACGCGCTGTGCGTAGCAGTTTATGTGAGTTTGTTGGACACTTAGCGGGTTCGCTGCGTGCAGACCATTATTTTCTGCAATTCTCAACCGCCTTATGTGGTTCACAAAAATGCAAAAATTCTCCACTAACAAGCAGCCAGCAATACACACACAAAAAACAGTATACAACATAGCGAAGAACAACAACTCTACAACAAATACCCTATGCATAAATATTGCTAAAAAAATTATTTATAAATAAAACGAAACTATAACTGCGAAACAACTACAAACTCTTAACAAACGCGTAAATTCAATGCAACTCTAAGCGTTTAAGTAAAGAAACGCTAAGGAAACCAAAAACCTAGTCAAAGCTTAAATATTTTTCTGTTCATTTATTATATAGCAAACCATAACACATACACGCATACATACATACTATATATATATATATTTAAAATATATAGTATACAACATATATGAAAAAATAAAAAGCAAAAACCAAACAATAATAATAACAACAACCGCAACAATTGATATTTACACTGACAATTAGCGAAGAAAGAGAACAAAAAAGCGTAGAAATAAATTTAAAAAATTTATAAAGCAAACATAAAAATGCCTACAAACAGCTGATGAAATGAAGAAATTGTAAGCAAAAACCCCGTCCTGCGTGAATTAAACAAAAAAATAAAAATACACTTAAAAAAAGCAAATAAAATTAAAAAAAAAATTAAAGCAAATAAAAGTGGAAGACACAAATCAAACAAATACAAACAAAAAATTAAAACTAAAAACGAAAATATGAAGAAAAAATATCAGCAAGTAAAGTAAAAAATTTAAGTTGCGGAAAATACAGTGTGTAAGCTGTATTGAAAAAATTTAAAAAAATATATAAATAAATAAGTATAAAAGCTCGCAACTGTTTATCGACGTCGCTCGCCCCAACCCCAAAAACCAACAACTTTTATTTGTCATACATGCTTCAAATACAAAGATTTTTAATTTAAAAAAAAATTTAATTAATATTTATTATGTTACTTCTTTTTTCACTTTTTCGTTGTTTGCGCAACAAATAATTCACACTGCAACAAATACATTTATTAAATACTTAATTATTATATATTATTGCATAGAAAGTCAACAATAACAACCAAAAATTATACATATAAATTAAATTTAAAGTACCATTAAAACAAAAAAATATTATATATATACATATATATGTGAATGTACTCAATGACAATTGTAATTGCAACAATAATTGTACGCTAATATATTATATTTAAAAAGTAACAACAACCACATGAACAGTAACACTACAAAAAACGAGTCCCCAACCTACAATAGCTAATGCATGCCCAGCACCCCGACCAGTACGCAAAACCAAAACTACAGGAACAAAACAGGAAACGCCACAAAAACAACATTTAATTTATATTACAAACAGTTGGCAACCTTTTTTGCCAAAAACGTAGCGAAAACCAACATATAAGCCAACACATGCCACGTTGCAACAGCAACAAGTCGCTAATACCGACAAGAAAATGTCCCCAAATGTTATAAAATGCGACCAAAAATTTGCAAATACACTGAGAGAAATTATACACTTTTATTGTGCAAGTCCATATTTTCGAAATTTTCTAACGTAAGCCAACCGACAACCGACAACCACTTCCACACCACACGCCCACTTGCAAGCGAGTCAGGCAATCAACACAATTGCCCACTGTGCTCGCGCATGTACTTGTATGTAGTATTTGTGTTTGTAATGCAGCAAGAAATTATAATTGTAACTGTAAAATGTTTCAGCGCAAAATGCAAAGATCTAAAGTAATTTAAAAGTAAACTGCAAACGATTATATAACTAATGTAAGTTGTTGTTGCGCGCTAAATAAAAACAAAGGAACACAAACTGGAAATGTCGCGCGTACACTTAAAGAAATATTAGCAAAACAATGGTTTATTCAGTATTTAAAAGCAAAAGCAAAAGCAAAACACAAAAGTCTTTAAGTCTTTAAGTGGTAAAACTGTAAGTGGAAAGATTGTATGCAAATATGGTAATTTAAATTCAGTGTAAACAATAATACTAGAAAAAATAGTAAAACAACAACATAATGAATACTTAAACACCCACACAGACACACACTCACTCACATATATGTATACACACACAGTGTAAAGCAAAGGGCGCACAGTGGTGACGTCGCGGAGAAAACAAAAAAAAGCAAAAGCAAAAACAAAAAAAAAATAAACAAACAAACAAACAACAAAACAAAAACAAAGTAACATACAACAATTTTTTTCTTTCGAATTTTTTGTGTTCTTTTTTCGAAATATTTTGCATAAATAATAAAATAAAAAAAACAAAAAACAAGTGGAGAATTCTTTTCATTTGCCCGCAACTGATTTTAAAGGTGAGTACACAAACTACCGGCTATGAAGAGCTTGTATCCACCTGTAAATTTCGAAAAATTGATTTTATGCATATATTAGGTAGCCGTCGAAAAATCTTTTCGTATTCCTAATCAAACTTCAACATATTTTTTTCATATTTATAATGAACTTTAATGAACCAAATATTTACCATTTTGGTCGACCATTTTTTGCCATTTTTTCGCTAGAGAGATTATTCCATCAGTGTAAAACTCTTCTGGTTTCTCGGCGAAAAACGGCGACAAGTAATTTTCGCAGGCTTCTCTTGAATCCCACTTTACTCCATTAAGGAATTTTTGCATCGACCGAAACAAATGGTAGTCCTTTAGTGCAAGGTCAGGGCTATATGATAAATGCATCAAAACTTTCCAGCCAAGCTCTCTCAGTTTTTGACGAGTCATCAAAGATGTGTGTGCTCTAGCGTTGTCCTGATGGAAGGCGAAACCCTTTCTATTCCTTTTTTACAAAATCCACCGCATTGCTGGATAGGGCTTAAAATGGGGATAATGATGGCATAAATGCGGATGCCTGCGGTCTGGGGTTCACGCGTTTTCAACCAAATGTTACAATAAAATGTCTCTTCGAAAAAGGTAATACAAAATCCCAGACGCCCCTATTCTCTTGTTCAAAGGCGCGAACGCTGAACTAAAAAGTAATATGGGATGGGAAAGTAATGGGATTCATTCTTCATAAAAAGCTTTAACGAAGGCCAAATGTTGAGAAGATAGTTAGACGACATCGGTTGCCTTATGTAGCTGTAAAGCAGCTATGGAAAAAAGGTGGAGACTCGCAACAGTGGTAGTATTTTGGCTCTATGGTATATTCGTCGCTCGAAAAGGCTACACTCGCTAAAAAGCTGGAAAGCATCCAAAGAGCGCCTCTCATGGACAACTCCGGTACACTGCGGATTACCCCAGCAATGGCACTTAATGCCATTCTACACTTAGCAATCGTGGATATTATCGACCGGTGCATTGTCGCTCTAAGCCTCTTAAAAGTTCGGCATATGAAGGAGTCCACTCAGAGTCACACTGATATTCTCCCTTCCTTAAATTGCATTCTGGACTGAGGAAAATCGCTGGGTCGAGCAGGGTGAAAAAGTTGGATTAGTAGTCTCCTGCATGGAATCCTTCCTCAATCTTAGATTTAGGCTACCGGACTATGGCAGTGTTTCTCAGGCAGAAGTGGCTGCTATTAAGGTAGCAATAGATATGCTACACCGGTTCAACTTCTATCAGGGAGGTGAGCATTCACTCCGACAGCAGAGCGGCGATATTCGTGTTAAGCTCGAAAACTGTGCGCTCAAAAATGTCAAGGTATGTCCGCCTCCCTAGAAATACCATCATGCTACTTGATCATCAGACTGGCATGGGTTATAGCGAAATACCTGGAAAGCACCGCGTAGGCATATCCCGCTCTCATCGGAGTGGGAACGAGTTCGATCTCCGTTGTTATCTTGCGCTCTACCACTGAACCTATGGGTCTCGCGTGTTTGTTAAACACTCTAAATTCTACATTTATCAATCCTTTGATACTAAAGGCTTCTTTCTTGTGAAACCGTATAGAGCAAGGTAATCTTCAGACTATTTTGGGTACTATTACCAATAACAAAATTAGCTAGCTTCGTGAATGTTTTTAGAACATTTACTAGTCCAAAATATTGATTAATAATCTAGCACGCAATTAGAATTCTAATTTTAATCACGTACATGAGGAACAGCCTATCATTTTTCAGATATCTTAAATCGATAAAAGCTCACTCCATACCACTTACCTAATCAATGATCTTATAGTAAAAATCCTCTTTGGCWTAAGTGCATTATTGTTTAGCTTAAAAGTGGCTTTCTCGAGCCTAAATCGCCCTACTTAAGTTCCTAAAGTAGACTAACCACTTAATACAATCAAAATACTCCATAAATCAAAATCCATAGAAAAACGCTTATCGTGCGCATTATGGCGAATTCCAATTGAGTTCCGAAACCATGCGAGAAGACAAACGCACTTCAACAACAACTCGAACCACGAGTGGCCAACACATGTAGCACGACATAGAATTTGATATACGATCGACTGCGAACGGTAGATCGAATGTGTGAAGCAAATGAAGTTATGTATGTTATGCGCTATGTTAACAACGAACAGCGAAAGAGAACGCCGAAAGGTGCTGAGTGTTCCTAAGTGGGGAAGTGAGCGTGCAAAGGTGGACAACTTTTTTTATTTTGAAAATTAAAAAATATATATTTTACTTATATGCGGTAGTGGACAAAGTATTTTAGTATTTTGAAATAAGTTGAAGTTTGATTAAAAATACGAAAAGACTTTTTCGACTACCATATTTTACTTATATATTTAAAAACTATGCAATAAAATACTTTTTTAGTTATAAATTTAATACTATTTGCATTTTTGTCGGCATTTTCATAACTAGAAATTCCAGCGCATCAAAATCTATGACCAATCGCCGGCTTTCACACAATGTATCCACGTATAGCCCCCAAAGTAAAATAATTCCTAATATATTTGAAAAATTGCCGCGCAAAAAAAGAACGTGTAGATAATGACGGAAAACGGCAAAATGCACTTGACTTAGCAAACAAAATTTCATGATTTTCCATTACGTGTCAGTGCATTTTTATCTTTTTTGATAGACAATGCAGTTGGAGATATGGAAAAGTACAATGAGGGTGTTCATGATGCATTAGAGTGTCAATATTTTCAACTTTTCAAGAGTTACAAGAAGGTATAATGACTTATTTATTAGGAGAAATATACAAAGTAGTATTAAACCTAACTTTCAAAGAGAGTACGAGATATTAAAGCCATCGACTGTGAACAAACAAAACAGTGGAAATGCTTTGCCGAAAATTCAATTGTGAATTCAGTGCATTAGTCTTCAATAAATAATAAAAGCTCTCAGGCAACGACCTTTTATATTTTGAAAGTGACTATTAACCGCAACCGCATACTGCGCTCAGCTGCGTGAGTCGCCCAACTGCAGCTCACTGCCCACGTCTTTATCTCTATGGAAGTCGCATAACTGTAATCACTTTACATGCCAACAAGCTTTGACACAAATCTAATAACTGACATAGCAAGCGACATTTTTCCGCGAAATACAAGCAATTGCGTGCGGTGCTGCAGAGTTGTAGTTGTAGTTTATAGAATTCTACGCTGCGCCTTCCGCGAGTTTGCCATTTCTGAAGTGGCCACTTGAGTGTCGATTTATGTGATGTTATGTGATTTTGGCGCTGCACATAAGGCCTTTCGACAAATCGACAACTTAATCTGGCGGGCAATTATTTTTAATGTTTACTATTTTATGCTGAGATTTAATGATTAGAAGTGAGGAATTTATGAACTGCGAATGTTTGCACAAAATTATGCATTAATTGCATTATATATGGACATTTTACTATAGAAGGATGGCATAAGGTAGGCTATAGTTCTTTTGAGGCGATTGCCGAAGGCGCTTAACTCACGAACATGATTGCTTAAAGCGATTCTTACAGCTTGCGTTCGAACATGGCATCCTACAAATTCTTCCATTTCCATCTTTCTCAGTCCTGACTTACCAAAACTAAAATAAACATAGAAAATCTTTGCGCAGTTCTTCAACTCCAATCTCACACCTTATCACCCCGAGTTTCTCTCTGTCCTACCTCCGCTGTTACTTTCTAAGCTAACTATATCCCGCTGAAGCGACCACAGAAATTCGTTTAGCTAAATTTTGCTTAGATCTGTAGAGGTGCGAAAACAATGAATCAAATACGACAGTAATGTGCGAAAAAGATCAAGGTCTAAGCATGGTGAAGCGCAACAAATGGTCGCAAAGTTAGGATTGACGCCTCGAAAGGTTATGCAGAGTGTTTGGTGGAATTAGAAAGGAATCATCCACTATGAGGAGCTGCTCCAGCCTAGTCGAACGATTGAGACTACATTTCACTGTCAACAACTGATGAGATTGAAGCTAGCAATCGAAAAAGGTCAGAACTGTTCAACAGAAAGGGCTTCGTCTTCCATCAGGACCACGTTAGACCACACACATCTTTGATGACTCGGCAAAAACTAGCTTGACTAGGAAGTTTTGATGCATCCATCATATAGCCCTGCTTGTGAATGTTACTTGTCACAGTTTTTCGTCGAGAAATCTAAACATTTTTACACTAATGGAATAATGTCTCTTAAAAATAAATGCCAAAAAGTTGGCGACCAAAATGGTACATATTTGTTTCATTAAAGTTCATTATAAATATAAAAAAATAAGCTGAAGTTTGATTAGAAATACCAGAAGACTTTTTCGACTACCCAATATTTCGCACAGAGTAGCATGGTTCTTTGAAGCTCTGCAAGCAGCCATCAGACGATGGGAATGATATGGTAGCGTCGCGCGAATATTAATACCGATCCGCTTCTGCTACGTCGAGGAATTGTTTTGGAAATATTCAGATCTTTCAAACTCTATATGTGTATGTACTTTTACTTGACTTGTTGCTGTCCTGAAAGCTCGATAGCTTCCGAATTTATTTATGACTACACAGAACCTCTTTAGCGTATTTGCACCGTTCCACTTTGCCGACGTAGATGTGACTGTTTTGGGAATATTCTAGTCTTTCTAACTTTGTGCTCTAGAAGTTCTACTCTGAAGATCGATAGCGTACAGAAATGTTTAATGCTACTCAGAACTTCTCTTTCAAACTTAAAAGTTGAACAGATCATTATAAGATATCGCTTTCCAGTCTCAAAAAACACACAAATTATGTATAAAAGAGAACGCTCTGTCTGACTAAGTCTTTTATAAGTCATAAACGGCTATTACACATCAATAGAAGTGAGGTTAGCCACAAGTTCACTTCCCTAATCTTTCCGAACCAAGCTTTGTTCACTGGCGGCTGTTTGTCTACACCCTAAACTCAGTAATAACCACAACAACTTCATCAATGCAAAACACAAAATTGACGATCATTATCGGTACATTGGATGGCAATCAATCAAATCGTAAAAATGCGTGAACACCTTATAAAAATATTTGTGCTTGAAAATGCCTACAAACCCACCAAATAAAACTGAGCAGTCCCCACAGAGAGGATCACGCGAGTGAATGTAATTGAAAGGCAAATCAGAATACTTAAGTCCAACAACAACAATTCGTAGTAATAACAGTTGCTGTCGAAAGTCAATAGAGCACGATAAGCGACAGAAGCAGTGTGGAAAGAGAGACGCGGGAGCCCCCGAGTAACGACGGTGGCCAAAAACCAGTAGTCAAAACAAGCGTTTATCCGAATCAAATGCTGGAAGTACAGGGTAATATGACCTTATCATGCGGCCGAGTGCAGTTTATCAGCAAATAGTAGCAACAATAAAAACAATAACGAGTGTGACGTTGGTGGAGCAGCCTTCGACAGCGTCAAATTTTGGGAGCAGTTAATGGGGGGTTGCTCAAAAGTCATCAAAGGTTAGATAGTTATTGCATGCGGGCAAGTATTTGCCTTGACAGCTTGAGCAAATAGAAAATAATATAAATAAATGACAAATATAAATACTCGTATAAAGATAAATAATAAATCGGAAAACCCAAATCGGCAGCAAAAAACTTGACGAAATCTGATAAACCCCATGCCGGTGATATGCAGTGCTAAGGCAACGTCATAGTATTCAATAATCATTGTATTCCTCCGCGGTATACACGCTCACGGCGCACTCGTGCGTTCGTCATTTGATCAGATGCCAAGAAGCGAGTTCTGGTCAAGTGATAAGCGCAGTCTTCGTTTATTGTTCTCCAGCTTATCACACGCATATTGACAGCGTTCATGATTGCACGCGCACGCACACACCGGCGAGCGATTGCATGCGGGCGTAGGGTCAATAGGGAAGCGTTAGATTGAAAATAACAAAAAGTGAACTAAGCCCGGGGTTGTGCGCTGGGTTTGAGACCCGCCACGTAAAAAATACCCTAAATGAAAAGTAGAAAAGAACCTCGGATGAGAGATCCCCCTTCTAAACTCGACTATAACCGCATAAGCGGTGTCGGCGTCAATAAGAAAAAACTTAGCAAAGATTTGGTTTCAATTTCATTCGATGGTCGATGAGGTACTGGTAGCGGACAGACCATAGAACTGCGAAATTGGGTCAGTCGGGCCAACGATTAAGGCTAAATTAGAAGGCTTAGAAACATTTCACATGCAACAAAGCAAGATCTCGGACTGGGCTTGAAATATTTACAGTTTGACTTCGCAATACTCATTCAGTTATTTCTACAGCAAAAGTGGTAGTAGGGTACACAGTAGAGAACATAATACCTTTTAGGAAACTCGCTTGAAAGAACGTCTCCTCTTTTAAGATGATATTTACTAGTGGAAAATAGTAATGCCTACGGAGAGTGGTGGTCGAAGACTATGAATAACCTCATCCGCGATAAGCAATGACTCACCCGTTCCCAGGACTTTTTTATCCGATCACGGACTCTCAACTCGGCAGAATTCTCCGCTACAATAGGTTGTTGGACTCACTTTCCAACAGGGACCACCTTCCCAACACACGCGCAATTCCGTTCTTTCGTTTACCGAACATGTTGATAACACCTAAAAATGTTATTGTTGTTGTTTTTGTAGCTTTGACTCACTATCAGTTGCACAAATCAAATATTGATAACTACACATCGCCACCAAAAAGCCAACCAACAACATACCTATAACTGGGTAATGGTAAATGTAAACAAGACGCCCGAGGCCGGCTACCGAGACCACCACCAAGGCAAATAGCACAGCACCACACCACACAACTGCAGAGGAAACAACAACAACATGGATGGTAGCGAGATACCAGCTCAATGATTGTAGGTGAAATCGTCAATGGTGACAGATAGACGACCGCGATTGAATGCTGATCAGTATCCCCTGTCTCTTATACACCTCTAGATGTGTATAAGAGACAGGCACCACACCACACAACTGCAGAGGAAACAACAACAACATGGATGGTAGCGAGATACCAGCTCAATGATTGTAGGTGAAATCGTCAATGGTGACAGATAGACGACCGCGATTGAATGCTGATCAGTGTCCCGGTCGCATAGTGGGCCGTACGAGGGACTCGGTAAAAGGTAGTATATGCGGTGTGCGCACGCTTATCAGCAGCACGTATCGGTGAGATATGGACGCATACAGGCAAGCCAGCTGGAGCTCATGGACAGACGTAAGCATACAGCAATTGGGTACTAATCAACTGGGCACTTTTTATACTCGCCTAAATATTTCTTTACAGGTTAGTTGGTGTACGCGTGTATGTTTCTATACATGTATGTGTGACTTGCACCGTTTATGGCACTATATACGCCGTTTAATAGCACACATTTCAACTGATATCGACGATTGTGGGGGCTTTCGAGTAGTAGCAAATCGTTGCGCCACCACTTCAAACACGACCACAAACGCTAAAGCAAGCACCACGGGCAGCGCAGAAGAGATCAGAAAGGTTCTGCGCCAACACAAAATTTGAAATTCGAGATCGAAGTTCAGAAATCGCGGAGCGCGTGAGCAATCGGCGCGGGTGTGGAACTAAATTGATATAAAACTCAAACGTTCATTACAAAATATAAATCAAACAATTAAGTGAAAATAATCTGGAGAAAAAGTGAAGTATTAATAAACCAATACCAAAAAAAATTTCCAATAAAATCTTAACAAGTAGAAAAACCCATAAAATCAAAGGAAGAAAGCATAAATTAAAAAAAATATATCAAATTTAAAATATAAGCTTAAATTCTTAAGCTTAAAATTAGAATATAAATAAAAATTTACTATAAGACAAATTGTTTTTGAACGCTCGATTTGTATGCTATAGTTGTCCGATATCAGCGGTTCCGATAAATGGGCAGC